>NW_017731567.1:2220258-2291231 GCF_001890085.2 Hipposideros armiger | reverse complement strand
ATTAAGGGGTCGTGGCATTAGGAAGGTTGAGAAGCACTGTTCTAGAGCATGAACCACTGGGGGCTGAGGCAGCTAGGACTGGCTCTTCCAAGTAGGCTGCCGCTCTCCCATGCCTTCTCGTTTTAGAAATGCCACCTGATTCCATCGTGAGGCAGACATTTTCCACTTTGTACACCTCTGAGGGGCATCTCATTGTCACACTGCCATCTCTTGTTGACCACCTGATTTGAGGACAGCATTCCAGGCTGTGTTCCCCAGAAAGCTGGCGCTGTATGCAGCAGGGTTTATGAAGGCATGCTCTTGGGATCAGCACCTGTGGAAGGGAAAGAAAGAAAGTAGGCGCGGGCAGAGAGAGCTGTGCTGTGATGCAGCCTTGAAGAAGGCTTCAGTTGACCCCACGGGGAGCTCTGAAGCTGGGATGACCCTTCATAAATGTCCCACACTGGGGAGAAGGGATTAGGCATTTATATCCCTGCATCACTTAGTCATTGCACGTAGACTGCCTTGGGGACAGTGTGTGACCTTGGACATGATGCTTCTCTTAAACCAGGCAAGTCCAAAACAGTCTGATAGTTGAAGGTTGCCTGCTGGCAGAGGTCCCAGCAGATGGCAGGATAAGTACTTTGGTTTCTGGCAGATCTCATAGTGTCCACTTGAGATCAGCTAGGGCAAGCTAGTATATAATGAAGACGGGGGGGGGGGGGGTTCGATATACTCTTCCGTTACATTGTAGTGTGAAAGATGGAAGACTCAAGCTGGAGTGAGGAAGTAGGATGCAGAAAAGTAACCCCCTGATAGTCTTAGGCCAAAGATATCCTTCCAGAAGTGGCCTTTTTCCTATCATGGACCCACAGGTTGGCCTCCATATTGTACCATGACAGCCATCACTGAAACTGCTTCTCTGCGTTTGGAGATTCTGCTTTTAAAAGAGATGGGATTCAAATGATGAAAATGGGAGCACACAGAGGTGCAACTATTATTCCTTTGGATTTGGATCTCAGCCAATTCCTTGAGGAACTTAATTTTTACCTTATTTCTACAGGAGGGAAGATTCAATTTCTATTTCTGGAATCCTGTCTGCGTCCTTCAGCTCACGAGCTCCTACGCCTGAGTTGGGCCTTCCAAAGTATCTGCAAATGTACGTCCTTTAGCTCGGGCTAAGAGCTTGGACGTCAAGATATCGTGCGTGGGGTCTTTTTCCCTTAACTTACTCTGACTTTGGAATTTGGGAGTCTATAGATGAAAGTTGTTCCAGGAAACTATGTGCTGCGTGTGCGTGTGTGCGCGCGCGCGTGCGTGTGTGTGCGTGTTTGTGTGTGTGTGCGTGTGTGTGTGCATGTGCGTGTGTGTGCGCGCGTGCGTGTGTGCGTGTGTGTGTCTGCGTGTCTGCACATATGTGTGCATCGGGGCCCAGAGGAGCAGCTCGAGGTCTGAGTTGAATTGACTGGGCGTCTTCCCTCTTTGAACGCCTGGCCTTGGAGTGTGCTCCGCTGTGATGGCAGCTGTGATGTGAATTGCTACACCCCCCCACTCTTCATTCTCAGACTATCCTTTCTCTTGGTACAATCAAGTGTTAATGTTCTAAAATATGGAAGCATTTAGAAGAAAGGGGAAAAAGGGTGAAATGAGGTTAAATGAAGACGCAGAGACAGAGGGATTTCCACTTCCTTTCTGCGCCGAGACCACCATGCTTTCCCCTCCCCCCCAAATAATAAGACACTTATTTCCTGATCAAACAGAGCATTGCGCGTGTCACTGAGAAATGCGTCCCTGCTCATTTCACAGCTCCAAAAAGGACTTGACAGGCATCAGAAGAGAAGAATTGTAGCTAGTGGAGGAATAATAGAAATGAAAAAAAAAATCAATGTGGAAATGTAATGGAAAGTAAGAACTGGTGGTTGAGGTAATTGAATGGTAGTATTGTGAGCAGAAACCCAGCAGGATCGAGTGACTGCCAGATTAGGCAATTTCGAGATCTGCATCTTTCCCCTTTCTGGGATATGCGGGCCTCTGAGCGTGTCGACAGAGGCTATCAGACATGCTCATTCAAAGAGAAGTTCCTCTCAAGTTTTTTGGTTTTTTCTCCCTTACAAAAGATGCCTTGAGACCTGGAATGAGGCTGTTACTTTGCAACTGATATAACTGGACGAGGGCACGTTCCATCCCGTCCTTGTGGCTTTCCCGGCAGATGAATTCAATTGCTCCCAGTTGACTTACTGAACCGAGGCCCCCCGGACCAGGACAATCACCAGGAATCCTGAAGCAGACACAGGACGCCCATTCCATCCCTCCCGTCTCGGTTCCTGGAAGAAAAGGCCAGTTAAAAGAACTATTTCTTTTCCTTTACCAAATAAGAGGTATAAAGAAGCGTCTAATGTATTGTTATTGGGAAAGCGAGTGCTGCTTATGGGCATTTTTCTTAGAAACCAAAATAACTTCCCTTGAGAAATTACTCATTTCCCAGTATGACCTTACGAGGCCATTCGCAGATTTCGCCTGTCAATTCCGGTGAAATATGGAGTTATGATTGGAGTTAGGAGCTCTGGATTGTGTGACCTTGGGCAAGTCACCTAATCTCTTTGGGGCAATCTATGTGAACAAACTGAAAACAATTCTAGCCACTTCAAGAAGGGAGAGTAAGATTAATGACGGCAAGATTTTCAGATAATTGTCTCGGCAGTTTGTCCCACTCCCTTGTTTTTGGTGCGTGTTTTTTTTTTTAAATGTTTGATTTTCTTTAGAATCCAAATTCAACCACCCACATATTGACACAAAGACAAAGCAAGTCGCAAATGTAGGATGGCAACGCCTACACTTGGCTGAATTTTATATCTCTGGACACAGTTAGCACTTTAAGTGTCCTTGTGTCCGCCATTGCCCCTTTGTGGGAGGAAGAAGGCAATAGAGAAATCCATTTGGCAAAGAACTTGCATATACAGAGTGTGGCAAAAAAAAAAAAAACTATACACATTTTAAGAAAGGAAAAAAGCCCCTGTATTAATATATACCAATAACAAAAGATGAGTACAAGTCACGTTTGACTTCTGCAATTACAGGAGGTGCTCAAAGTGGTTACTATCAGTGTCCAGACACTTCTGATTATGACCAAAGTGTTAACATCACTTAAAATGTGTATACATTTTTTTGGCATCCCGGTACTTTTTTCATGTGTGGAATACAGTGGCCATTTTCTTGCTTTATAAACTCACTTCATAATGTCCATATCTTTCTTTTGAGCATCTCTTTGAGGTGAACTTTTAAAATGTAAACAAAAATGAATTTCCATTTTAAAATAGCAGCACCTTGTTAGTTGTGTTTTAATACAGTTCCTCAACTTTCAAATAAAATACCTCTGAAGACAAAGGAAGTATAAATACAATAACACTAAAAACACAGAAGAATATTTCTGAAATTGCAGAGGGAATTCCATGCCCTCAAAAGCTGATGGGGCTGGATTAACAGAAATAACTGTTGGCCAATCCATGCTTTGAAAACTCACATGCTTTCCTTTCTCTGCACACCAAGGCCAGAGACTCTGGAAGTGAGTCAAATGGAAAGCCATCCAATATCTGTATTAAGGGTGACATGCTGTGAAGATGCCAGAGAGCTGTGCCTCCAACTGATGAGGTAGAATGTTCTTAATCTACTCAGACGCTCCCATCTCATCAAGAAATCCAAAACTTCAAGAAATGCTAGGGAAAAGCAGTAGTGTTTCATTGCATCTTGAGAGATGCAGTCTTTGTAAATACCAAGGGTGCCAAAAAAATGTACATAAGTGGACACTTTTGTCAACGTTGCTCAAGCAGTAGTTTGCCATAATCAGAAATGTCTGGACATTGATGGGAACCACTTTGAGCACCTCTTGCACAATAATTGCCGAAGTCAAATTTGACTTTTATTCATCTTCTGTTATCAATATATATTACAATTTTAATACAGTTTTTCCTTTCTTAAAATGTGTATACATTTTTTTTGGCATCCTCTGTATATGCCTCACTTTGGCCACACTTAACTTCTTTTGTTTCCTTGACCACCTAAGAGTTCTTTTCTTCCAGGCCCAGATACATACAGGCTGTTCTTTCTGCATAAACCCCCACCCTTGATCCCCACATATATGAGGTCTGACAATTAAGTTTGCAAACTTCTTGCAAAGATGTTGTTACGCTTTTTTTAATATCAGAGGGGTTATTCATTATGAATTTGTACCAACTGGACACACAGTTAACCAAGTTTACTACTTGCAAGTGCTGAAAAGGCTGCATGAAAAGAAACCTGATGAAAGAAACCTGAACTTTTCGCCAACAATTTATGGCTCTTGCATCACAACAATGCACCAGCTCACACGGCACTCTCTGTGAGGGAGTTTTTAGCCAGGAAACAAATAACTGTATTGGAACACCCTCCCTACTTACCTGTTCTGGCCCCCAATGACTTCTTTCTTTACCCAAAGATAAAGGAAATGTTGAGAGGAAAACATTTTGATGACTTTCAGGACATCAAGGGTAATATGATGACAGCTCTGATGGCCATTCTAGAAAAAGAGTTCCAGAATTGCTTTGAAGGGTGGACTAGGCGCTGGCATCAGTGCATAGCTTCCCAAGGGGAGTCCTTTGAAGGTGACCATAGTGATATTCAGCCATGAGGTATGTAGCAGTTTTTCTAGGATGAGTTAGTGAACTTAATTATATTTCCATCTGCCTCCATCCTAGGTCCTATTTATGCTTCATAACTCATTTTAAATGTCACTTTCTCACAGAGGCATTCCCTAATTCCCAATATGTATTTGATTGGATTCCCCTGTTATACTTTTCACTAGCATCTCATAATTTCCTTCATGACCCCTATAATAATTTGCAATTAATATTTGTTTGGTCATTTGTGTAACAATCCATTTCCTACTTTAACCTCAACCCCACCTGCATAGAGTGTATGCTCTAAAGTGGCAGAAGCAATGTGTTTTATCTAAAACTATATATCAAAGTTTGGCGTGGTTTCTTCCACATCATAGCAGATCGAAAATAAAAATGTGTTTTTAAGTGAATTTTGAGTACACAGAGGTAAAATGAAAATAGCTTATGTATTTTATGTAGCTTTATATAAAGCTTCACAAACTCTTGATAGCTGAGTATTTCCACAAACATTCCTTTTGAAATAAGGGTCACTCTATAAGGCAGATGACACCATAACACTCAAGATCTTTAAGTCCTGAATCGATTTCAACTGTCTTTCAATTATTTCTCCAGAGAGAATTGCGGCTGACAAATTGCTCCTTCCAAAAGAGAAAATGCTCAGGGCAATTCTAAAACCGGGATTATTCTACTATTGCTTAGGTATAATTTCAGGAAATCTGTGGTGAAAACAATTCCAAAGATTGAGATAGTTATTATTCAATGAACACATCTTAAATTGAACGCATGTCAAATCTCCATGGCATGTCCTGATGGTGCTTCCCTTATGTGAGGATTTAAAAGGAAAGGCATCAGGGATCACTTTTTCTTTTAATCACTCTATCTTTTCAGATTATAAATGTACATTATTCTCTGTAGTAATTTTGGTTTTGAAGTGTGCAATTTTTTTGTTCGTTTCAATGTAATTGAGTCTGTTGGAAATGCTCTAGAAAAGCAATCTTATGGTAAAGGCTTTCTAAGTAAGGAGCCTTTTGTAACATGAATGATTGCCCTTAATTTGTCTCATTTGCTAGTAATTATTTGGCTATCAGATTTTCTCGAAGAAGGGCTCATATGCAGAAAGGAGTCCCATCATGAGGCCAACAATCCCTTAAGAAACTTGCTAATTTAGCTCAAATCCCAGACATGATTCTCTTTTGTGCCTTGATAAGCAGGAAAGAGAAAGAACACAGTCTGTAAACTACTAAGACTTTACTTTTCTTTTTCCCCTTAAAAAACAAAAACAAACACACACCTCTAATCTACATGACTTAGAGAAACATGATCAGTTGAGAGAATGGTGCCATAGACACAAGGCTCCAAGGCTTAAACGTCCCTTCGTAGAGGGCACTAGTTATTGAGCTGTTGCCTTATGTCCTGAGCACAGACATCTGGAGGGCTTATGGCAGAACTCAGCTCTGTTTTTGAGCTGTTTATGCCTGTGTAAAAGAGCAAGCACACACTCCCATCAGTTTGTAGTGAGAGCTGAATGAGGTTTTTCACATAAAGCCCTTGGCATAGTGCCTGGCTTGTAATAAGCCCTCAAAAAACACTGGCTACTAAGATAACCATACCTACAGACACAAATCTAAGTCGCGTCCTCCTCGACATGCTCTTTCCTTAATGAATGAGTCACAACTCTTGAAAAAAGTTGTGACTGATGGGAATAAGAAAAAAAAAGTTTCACAATAACTACATAATATTTATGTAATTCAAATGTAGATAGACATTTTACAGAAGAGTGAATAAATGACTGGACATTTGTGTCTGTGAGAGAAAGTGTGTGTGATTTTCTTGCATGGAAATGAAGAAATCTTAGCCCGGTGGTGAGTATTACTATTCCAACCAGTCAATATTATTTCCCTGTTCAGGATGGTACGTTGATATTACCAGCTCTTATCTGAGCGTGCCTGCGGAGAAAGGCACTTTTCGTGTTTCGCTGTTTTCCATCTCGTTCTAATTGAGGGGAAAAGAACAAAATAAAAAATACCATTCATGGTTTAGTTAGACTTCACTTTATACTTTTTTGGGGATGAAATTAATTGAATATGCACCTTTTTTTGTAGCACAGAATCTGTTATTTTATCCACCTCTTTCATATGGTCAGTCTAAACTCCCCAGATGTGACAATATACTGATCTCAAATCAATTTCTGACAATGAAAATTGTGGTTCTCTTCTCTGTTCTTTCTATCACTTTGATTAAGAAATTCTTCAGGAAGGGACTCTAAAAACTTCTCATTTCTAAGAAAATCACCAAGCTGTTAATGAAGTAAATATCTGTTTAATTTACAAACATCAGTAGTGTCACTGATATTAGTCTGGAGAGAGACAAAGCACACTGAATTATACATGTACATCTAATTTTCTTTGTAAAAAACGTTTTTGGAAAGAAACATCTGCATCTTTACAGGGTACCCTGGGATTTTAATGAGGGGAGAGCACAGTCCACTATAAATCATTATCAATTCTACACTGTAATTTAGCAGCAAACATGTTAACATGGGAACATTAAGGTAATAAAGGAGCTTTATTGTTTGGGGGAAAAAAACCCCACAGTTCTTGACATCACATCCTTTTCCTCTCGCCACCCCACCCCCCAAACAAGGGCCAAAAAAGGTCAAGGGAATATTAATTTGCGAAAGATCTACTTTCTAGTGGCGATTGCCACACAGCGTTTGCGTTGTATGAAGACAGGTCGCAGAGGGGCCATTTCTTTCTGGGCAGTGACCGTGTCACACACAGGCTTTACCCACGCTCTGCAGGTGTCCTGAATGAGGCCAGTGGGTCAGTGACACCAGTGGTCAGATGTCCAAGTAAACAGACCAACACATATTTATCCCAAGATAACACCCTATGTTAGTACTTGCAAAAAAAAAAATCCTGATTTTTAAGTTTGAAAAATATACAAAAATATCAGGACAATTATAAATTAATATATATTAAAGCATCGAGAAACAGCAAAAGGATGGCCTAAAATGTTAAGTACAATGTACTTTGATACAATAAATATTTCTCATTGAAACTGAATACTGTATAGGGCTGTTTAGAACTCATAGAAACAAAAATTCATATTATTACTAATTTATTTATCCATAATCTATTGGTTCTTTATCATCTCCTTTATCATTTATATTACAAAAAAAATTAATACTGGAAAACGGTAGATAAACACTTTTGTGTGCTTCTTCTGCTAACATGCTGACATTTAAAAAGGAAGATAACATTTTTAGCACTCCCATATTCTCTCCTGAGCGGAACCCAGGTCTTCAGGGCACTTGATATTTCGCACCACGTATCTCATCCGTTTGTCCGGTCTGTGAACCCTGGAGCTCCACGCCTCGGCCTCGGCCTCACTCCCACACGGGTGCTTGGTCTGTCCCCGTGAACCGCAGAGACGGGGCGAGGGTGCTCAGCTCTGGGCAGGTTCACATCAGCGCACAGTCGCCGGCCGCTCGCCCCGCCCTCCTGCGCGGGCGTCCGCGTGTCTTCAGCATGTTACAAAGGTGAACTCCAGCTGAAACGGGGCGTCGCTGTCGCTGTCACGCCTCCAGGTCTATCGTCCTTCATACTTCTCCAGTGTCGGGGAAGCCTTGGTTCAAGCATTTTTTTTTCTTTTTTTGCAAATGCAGAAAAAAGTCTTTAGTCTCATAATAAAAATAAGTCTGTTCTGTATTTTACAATATATTTCAAATATTTCCACTATGAAGCATTGATATGAGTCCAACGTGGTCAAGACGCAGACAGCCTTTTCCCCAGACCAAGCGCTGCCAGGGAGGCGGTTAGGAGGCGCACCTGGCGCAGCCGCACTTCACCACCTTCTCCACCTCGCCCACGAAGGAGGACCCGTCAGTGCATTCGAAAGAGTATTTCCGCCGCTTGCTGCGCAGGGGGCCGCAGCACTGTCCGCCCGCACAGCCGCCTCTGCACTCCAGGCGGGACACCTTCTTGGTGGTTTGGCAGGCGGCGTAGCCCTGCTGCTTTTGGTAGTAATCTCTTATCCGTTCCCCTTGACAAGAGATTTCTAGAGAAGAACAGAAAGCACACGCATGTTAGGGGCAGTCGCGAGAAGTCTCGCGGAGTAACCAGAGTGACCAAGAAACGGCTACTTGACTCGCTGCAGGAGGTGTTTGCTTTTGCTTCCCGTTTGCAAGCGCTACTTTCAGTGTCCTGTCCCATGACACGTGGTGGGCTGGTGGCACAGCCCTCTGTGATTTGAAAGCTGCTGCTTTTTGGTCTTTATTTCCAGCAGAGTGGATGCTATAGATGTGAACAATAAATACTATGCCATTGGACTGACAAGAAAATTGGATTCCTAAACCTTTTCCTTTATGGCGAAAATACACATCTTCTGTTTTTACACTCCCAACAGCTGGTTTTGTTTACTGCAGGGAGCAGTTTCAGAGAGGACGCGATTTAATTTATTAGACCGTAAGTTTAATATCATTCAATCTGTTACTTAATACAAGTAACGTTCCCCTAGCTTCATAAATTATCCTAATATGAACTAGTTCAAAAAGAGACATCTGCTTAGAGCTTCCATGGGCTCACCCCTCTTGTCTGGTGCCTCTGATCCACTCAACAAAAACCACACCAGCTGGGGCAAGGGCCTCCTGACAGTGCAGACACAGGGCAAGGAGGAAGGTGGGCTAACAAGTCAGCCCCTTTCTATCCAGCTCACCTGCATCATATGCTGGGATAAATCAGTTCCATTCTAAGGTCAAAGGTGATTTTATCCTAAAACTAGAGCAGAATTATTAGCGCCCTCTGCTCACTGCCAGAAGACGAATTAATAACATATTTGGATGATAATGGCAGTAAAAGTAAGAAGGCAGTAAAGTAAAAGATGTGCTTCTATGTAAGGTAAGGCAGAGCCTTTTCACAGCAAATCAAATTGTGCAGAGACATCTGAAGGCCGGGTACCATCTTGCAGCGGAGGCTTAGGACCTTTCACAGCTTGTGCCTTCATTCCACAGGGAACTAGACCAACAGCAGCAACTACAAGTCCTGCAAAAGCCTGGCACATCACTCCACTCTTCGCTGCCCTCTCATTCTCATTCTCATTCTCATTCTCATTCTCATTCTCACATTCATTCTCATTCTCTCTCTCTCTCTCTCTCTCTCTCTCTCTCTCTCTCTCTCTCTCTCTTCAAAGATGGAGCCCCCTTTTGGTGGCTTACCTCGATCACAGCTGTCCCCAGTGTATCCGCTGCTGCATTCACAGTAGGGCTGCCCCAGTCCTGAGAGCCTGCATTTCCCGTGCTTACACTTGATGGCCTGGCAGGGGTTAAACAGGTCCTCTTCTTCATCACAGAGAACGCCCCCATGGCCCTCCAGGCACTTACAGCTGTAGGAGAATGCATTGATGGGCAGGCAGGTGCCATGGACGCACCTACAGAGACGAGGAATGCAGGAAAGAAAATGTGTTAGCAGAGAGGAGAAGGATAGAGGGAGGATGGATGATGGAAGGACTATAAGAGAGTGCTAATGGGCTGTTTTCTCTTCCCTCCCTCCATCCCTTCCTTCCTTCCTCAGGGTTTGCTTTGACAGTTGGGGGATGTGCGTTTTTCTATGAAGTAGCCCAGACTTACTTATTTCCAAGACAGGGGTCGTTGGTCCTCTGGTCACAGAGGGGCCCGGTCCATCCTTCCTCACACTCGCAGGTGAAGCCCGACTGCCGGCCAGCCTGGCACGTGCCGTGGGCACACACCTTCTTGTGGCAGGGCTCACAGCCCGGCAGGATGCCCGTCTGCATGGGCACCTTGCGGAAGTCCTGCAGCTCACTGTTGATGTACAGGTTCCGGATGCAGCCGTGGAAGCTGGTGCCGTTGTGCCCGGGGGCCTGGCGCAGGGCCGCCGCTACACTGTTTTTCCCGGGCATGCCTGGGGAGGGACAGGGGTCAGGGGTCAGGCTCTGTGGGGGCTCCTCAGCTACTGGCCCCCCAGACCCTCAGCTCTCCGAGCAGGGAGGCCGCCTGTGTGACACTTCTTTAGGAGAAAAGGGTATCACGGACATCCGGGCCTGTGGGTCTCGACCTGGATGCACATGAGAATCACGTGGGATCTTTGAAGAAACTGATGCTTGGGCCTCAGCTCAGACCTCCTGAGCTGATTATCTGGGCAGGGCGGGGAAAGGAGGAGAGATGTGTGTTACTCTGTGTCGGTGTTTTGGGAGATGCTCTGGGCAATTCTCACGCACAACCAGAATAAAGAACCTAGTTCATTGGTGGTTGATGTTTAATTTTTAATATTTGTTTTCAAACCAAACCTACATGGAGACATAAATATATAAAACCTAAAAAGCAGACCTACTGTACCTACAGGCAAGATTGGGAGGGGGAAAGGTTAGCGTTCACTCCTCTCTCCATAGCCAGGTTCCCCCCCAGTCCCAGACACACACCCCTGGAAGTCCAGAGGTCCACAAAGCACAGTTAGTGAGCCATCCCCTGACCAGTCTTGCCCCTTACTACTGAAGGGCCCAGTACCCACGGAGCTCGGTGGTATACTCAACATTACGCAATAAGACTGAGTTAGAATTAGGCAGATGAAAGGAACCTCTGCAATCTCTAGAGTCTTGGTTCAATCCATCAAGTTTCAAAGGGTGAGAGCTGGGATTCAGGTGACCATTCACCCCAGCCCTCCAGGTTCTAAGCGAGCGCCTAGTCCAGTTCCCCCCATGGTAAGTCCAGAGCTCAGCCGTGGATGTCAGTCCCTGGAACACTCACCCAGGCGTCCTATCAGGCAGCAGTTCATTCACCTCATTGTGTTTCCCTAGCTAATTGAGAGTGAAGCCTTCATAGTCTAAGAAATCAGGAATATAAAAGACATTCCTCCAAAGACAGAATTTGCAATCTTTGTATATATACATTCCACTAGTGACAGTTGTCCAGTGGAAATACTGAGGAATCTTTCCATGGCCCGAGCCAGACCCTGAAATGGCTGCTGGATGGGATCCCACACGGGCACTCGTCCAGGTCACGGAGGGAGGGGCAGGGGGAGGGGAGGCCTTTGGGGCGGCGGACTCTCTGCTCCAGCATCACGCCCGCGCCGTGCCTGGTCTCGGAGCTCCTGCCTGGGGGTCGAGGCTGGGGCCAAGCCGGCTCTCATTCTCCAGGGGGCTCAGTGGTGATAAGGACCACGGACCTCAGCGCTCTCTGGGCCCTGCCTCTCAGCATCAGCATCTTTCCCGTTCAAAGGAGCCCCGCTTGAGTTCCAGCGGGCACCAGAGTCGGAGAGCTGGCTGCACAGAATCACTCGGCTAGGGGTCAAAGTCTTCGTTGCTGGTTCTGTGTGAACGTGCGCTTGGCTTTCTCATCAACGTCAGTGGATGGATCAGGGCAGTTGTTTCCAAGCTGGTTGCACGTAAGAACCATCAGAAGTGGGTGTTCAGAAGGCGGCTCCCAGGCCCCATTCTTGCCCCACCCTGCGATTCCGACCGGACGGAAGGAATGGCGTGCAGAAATCTAAATGATAACGTGCAACTCAGGTGACTGGATGCAGGTGGTCCATGGTCACACTTGGTCAGGTTCTGATTTAGGTGTCTCGGCTTTGAAGTTTTATGAGCTCAGGATTTTGGTCTCTGTCCACCTGGCCTTGGAAACTGGGCTCTTTGTGGAGTGGAGTCAGAAAGATGAAATATGCCATTTCCAGGAGAGGACTGGTGACAGGAAATTCCTTGCTCTGGGTGAGTTCCTCTAATTGAATCTCATCCACCCATCACACATGTGTGGACTTTAAATGTCCACTTATTTATGGTCCTTTCTTTGGAAGTTAAAAAAGAACGTCTTCCGAAAATATTTTAATAGCTCATTTTGACGGGGGTACGGCACATAGCTATGCGTGTGTCAAGACTCCACGCGGACCAGTGACGCTCCACAGCCGGGAGGAACAGTGAAGGAATGCGTTCCTTTGAGTCCCAAAGCTGACAACTGTAAAAGGTCCAGCTTTGTTTATAGTAATTTGTAAATGAAAATATTGCTACATCACACAAATATTGACTTTAAATAGGATATCATACAATCAAGAACTGTTTTGAGTCACCCTTTTTACAGCGTGGCACATTTCGGACTAGATAATTAGGTCTTAATTGATAAGCAGGAGTAGATCCCTGATTTTTTTTTCCTCTTTAGCCTTTCTTCTATGCCCTGGGCCATAGCCAGAATTCAATCAACCTATCAATCAACAGATAATTTAGTAAAACTTTAACAAGCTCTACGTGTTTTAAAATGACAATAAAGGGACCAAGTGTCAAGGCTGAGGTCCTCTGTTGAATGGTGGTATTAGGAGGAGATTTGTGACACATGAACGGGTCTTTATGTGCAGGTCTTAACTTTCTTTTCATTTTAATTTTATCAAATTTATTGGTGTGACATTGGTTAATAAGATTATATAGGCTTCAAGTGTACAATTCTATAATACATCATCTATATATCACATGGTGTGTTCACCACCCAGAGTCAGTTCTCCTTCCTTCTCCATATATTTGACCCCTTTAGTGTCTTCTACTTCCCCCCACTTCCCTTACTCTTTGGTAACCACCATAAAGTTGTTTGTGTTTGAGTTTCTTGTTTGTTATTTTCTGTTTTATATCCCACATATGGGTAAAGTCATGTGCTTCTTGAGTTTTTCCACCTGACTTATTTTGCTCAGCGTGATAATCTCAAGGTCCACCTGTGTTATCGCAAATGACAGTGTTTTACTTTTTCTTATGGCTGAGTAATATTCCATTGTATGTATGTACCACATCTTCTTTAGCCATTCATCCTCCAAAGTATTGTACCTCTTGTTTTCAATATATACTACAAAGTGACAATAGTCAAAACAGCATGGTATTGGCTGAAAAACACACAGACCAATGCAACAGAACTGAGAACCCAGAAATAAACCCACATATATATGGGTAAATAATTTTCAACAAAGGAACCAAAAACAATGGAGAAAAGAAGCCTCTTCAATAAATGGTGCCAGAAAAATTGGAAAGCCACATGCAAAAGAATGAAACTGCTATTTGTCACCACACACAAAAATTAACTCAAAGTGGATCGAAGAGCTAAATGTAAGAACTACAACAATAAAATACACAGAAGAAAAATTTGGTACTGAACTAATGGACCTTGGTCTTAGAGAGGATTTTATGAGTTTGACCCCAAAGCCAAGGGAAGTAAAAGCAAAAATAAATAAATGGGACTATATCAAACCAAAAAGCTTCTGCACAGCAAAAGAAACCATCAACAAAACAAAACAAAAAGGCAACCAACCAAATGGGAGAAGATAATTGCAAACAATACCTCTGATAAGGGGCTAATATCCAAAATATATGAAGAACTCATACAACTCAATAGCAAAAAACAAACAAAAAATCCAATTAAAAAATGCACACAGGACCTGAACAGATACTTCTCCCAAAAAGACATACAAACGGTCAACAGATATATGAAAAAATGCTCAACATCACTAGCTATTAGGGAAATGAAATAAAAACCACAATGTGATACTACCTCACACCTTTTAGAATGGCTATCATCAACAAGACAAGAAATAACAAATGCTGGAGAGGCTGTGGAGAAAAAGAGGAACCTTCATACACTGTTGGTGGGAATGTAAATTGGTACAGCCACTATGGAAGGCAGTGTGGAGGGTCTCAAAAAATTAAGAACAGAGCTACCGTATGACCCAGCAATCCCTCTTCTGGGTGTCTACCTGAAAAATTTGAAAACGTTTACTCATAAAGATATATGTACCCCTATGTTCACTGCAGTGCTATTCTTGGTGGCCAAGACATGGAAACAACTTTTTGTTTAAATCCCATTAGCTACTACTACATGTTCTGGTTGGACTATAACACAAAAAAAGCATAAAGATTAGATTGTTTTGTATTTAGGAAAGCCTATCTCATGGGAAGTTACTAATAACCAAAGGGTAGAGAAGCTGCTTGCCTGCTTTGCTAGAGTACACTCGAGGGGCTTAGGGCATGGATGCGTTATCTTCCATGTTCTTCTTGGGGACTGTCCCTGTTTCCAAACTTGGAGAAAAAGAAGAGCTTGTTCATCTCGCTCTCCTTTGCTAACTCGGGTTCTCCTGCCTTTGTCATATAGAATTCAGATCCGTGGTCTTACAATTGCCTTGTATATCTTTAATCTGAATTACCCTTGAGACTGCACTCTCTGAGTTGGAAGGAAAGGGTCCTTTTCCCCTGCATTCTAAAGGGGTTTCAAAAGATTCACTGAAATGGTTTCTAATGAAAGCATAATGACATCAAGTGAAGGACAAATCCAGAAATCAACAAAGCCATGGAAATTAGATTGCATCCCTTTCCAGTCTATGTTAAGAAGTGAATAGCAATGCAGGTGGCTCTGGGCTCAGAAAGCCCTGGACTCAAATGAGGTGTCTATCACCTCATAGCTTTGTGAACTTGGACAGGTTTTATGAAGTCCCCGAGACTATCCCTTCAGGACTGTTAAACAAAAAAGCAGACCTCCTTCCTACAGTCTCTGAGGATCACAAAAGCAGCATTTGTGTTGAGCACATAGCATGTGCTTAGTAAAGATCAGTTCTCTCAGACCACAAGTGATTTGCCTCACCCATCTCAAAGTAGTGGCTATTAACTGTAGCACAGGCAAAATGGAAGGCTTCTGCCTTTTAATAGAGCTCATATGTGCGATTCCCATGAAGCATCTCGGTCAGTCGGCTTGCTGCACAGACCTAACATATGACGCACTTGATGACTGGAAAATGTGTCTGTCAGCTCCACTCCCCTGGGCACAGAAGATAGGCATTTTTTTTCAACTTAGTATCCTTCATGTATCTATGAACTTAGTTCTCAGCATATGGGAGGTGTTCAATAAATATTTACAGAATTGAACCAAAGAGTTAACTGTTTCTAAAAACAACTAACTCTACCAATGTGTTAAGAGTTTACTATTATAGAAATTATTAGAAACAGAAGTGCTCTGGATATTCAGCACAATTCCAAAAAATGCCACCAGGGAAGGCTTTGAGGAGTTAAGAAGAAAACAGCAGCCAACTGTTGCTATCTTGTAGGGAAAGATGCGAATTTCATGGAAGTACCTGTCATGGTGAAGAAATCAGTTACATTGACGTGTTGAAAAGCTTTAGCTAATTTATCTGTAAAATCAGTGAATTTTATCAGTCAATTCAACTCAATGCAATGTGATTTGGTTTAATGCATCTCAATACAACATCACATGCTTTCTTGCTTCTTTGCCTGAAATTTGAAATTCTCTGTCTCCAGTTTATATGGACTCCTCCAGATACAGGCAAGAGTGTAAGCCCTCTCCTGTGTGGGTCCTCTCCTCTGGGCTCCTTCAGAATTTTGCTCATACTTCTTTCCTCATCTATTGACTCATTTGGCTTCTCGCATGAAAATAAACTCCAGAATCTTTACTCTGTCACTTCAAGCTCTAATCCACCTTCCCAGCCTTCTCTTGTTCATCCACATTAAGGTCGCAGCTAAACAAAAATACAGTTTGTACATTTAATTTGCTCATTCATTCATTCATTCATTCAGTTTCATTAAGAATTATACTGTCATCCACGGGAGTTATCAAATGGTAGCCCGACATTCCAGCATAGTGACATCTGATGGATGCTGGTGGTGTTTGCCTCCTCAAAGGAGTTGGGGGGGGAGTGTCATGTAACTTCACAGCGTTTGTCATTTTCTTCATTGTCTAATTTGACCTCTAACCAGCTTTCTAACCAGATCAAATAATAAGATGAAATTATGTGCTGTGTAAATTACCTGGAATGTGACAGACACACAAAAAAATACTAATGTCCTCTTCCACCCCAACCACATGTTTTGCTAAAACCAGAGCTGGGATGACAAAATGGTCCCTTAACACCCATCTAGGACTCTTTCTTTACTATCCTTGTTGTCCATCTTTCAATGATTGATCACTACTGATCACTACTGGTCAACCACTACACCCACCAACAACTTCAGAATTAGTCTGAGATGAGAATCACAGGGTTTGGGGACCCACGGGATGTGGAAGACAGCTTACCTCCTACGTAGAGTGGGGAGTCAAAATTCAGAGTGGACTGCTTTGACAAGTTGGTGATGACTTTGGGGCTCCCTCCATCCACAGAGAGGGACAGGCTCTGATCCAAGGCAAGTAGTTCCACAATGTGGAAGTTTCCATCATTGATCGTCTCCACGCTACAAACAAACAAACAAACAACTTAGCTGATGCTTCTGTTTTCTTTTTATCAAATAAATTACAATATAAACTCCAATAAGCACTTCTAGGGAAAAGACACAACTATCTAACAATGATAAAGATAAAAACCAGTAGTTGATTTAAAAATAAAAGATATTTTCAAGGAGATACAACTTCTATTTCTTAGCAACAGATACAAAATAAGCTTGTTCTTCTGGGAGGAGAGGAAATGAGTGCATTTGATTATTATCCAGTGACATTCTCCCAGCATATGGATATTACAAAATATGCTTGATGTATGTGCTTTTAAATGCCACAAGGCTCCATTTACTGAGATACGATTACTCCAAAATGTGTTCAGAAGACAAGGAGCCTCCACCTGTGCCAACTATCTTCCACGGACATGAGTGTTTGTAGATCACTTGCTTCTGCTCTCTTCAACACTGTACATTAAGGCTTATCAGAATCAAATATACCATGGATAAGATGCACCCTTTTTCGAAAAATGTGGGGTCTAAAAACTGGGTGCGTCTTATACAGTGGTTGTATGAGTGCAAAAACAAATGCAAAAAAAAGCAGGAAATGCAAGTAAAAAAACTACAACCACTGTATAAGACACACCCAGTTTTTAGACCCCAAATTTTTCGAAAAAGGGTGCGTCTTATACATGGGAAACATGGTACCTACAGATACGGTAAGAACCAACTCAGTAGGATCACTGAAATTGGTTATTTATTAATATACTTTAGCTTCCCTTGAATTTTTCAGAGGACCATCCATCAGATGCTAGTACTGTGAAGAAGAAGTCTATGTTCAATGGAGGGCTGGGAAGAACAGATTACACAGAAAGCTTAACAACATCGTCATACCCAGTGAGTCTAGTGGTGAGAGTGGTTCTCCAGTTTCTCTTTCATAACTTTAGAGGACCAAGTCTAACAATTATCCTAAAAAAAACAATTTAGGGAGCTTACAGAGATTCATAAAATGGATAAAAATAAGAAGATTAAGAAACTGAGGTAAATGAAAAATGAGGATATAAAATAAGATGAAGTTAGGTGCAATTAGTAAGTAGATGCTATACGGTTTTAAAGTGTGGCTGTAAATCTAACAGGAGTGTTAGGGCAGGTGACGATGGAAACAGGACCAGTGAAACAGGACTACTGAAGAAAACAGGATCAGACTCAGTGAGTTGTCAGGAATATGCTCACCTGTTACTATAGAGGCAAAACACGGCATAATGCAAGTTGGGGCCAAAAGAAAACAATGACTACTAAAGGGCTAATATACTAGTATACTGACTGCAAAGATTGCAAAAAAGGATCTAAATGGAAATATGGGCACACATGACAGAAAGATTGTGAATACTTAATATTCTCTACACAAGGTTATTTGTTTAAATTTCCAGGTGCTGATATTAAAATTTGCAGATAGGTCAAGCTTGGAAAATAACAAAAATGTATTGACATTGCTGCATGGTTCTCACCACAAAAGTCTAATCTTCTTCCATTTTGTGCCTACATAGAATAGAAAGTTTTTGTGATTTGAGAACAATATAAAGTAATATAAAGTATTCTGCAGAACTGTAAAAACATTTGGAGTTCTCTTGTTTTAAGTGGTTGGAAGAGTTCATGTGTTCAGGGATCTTCAATAACCTGCCTCAAATAACATTTTTTAAAACAATCAATGTTATATATGCCCATCAATGTTTCTGCCTTCTATACATTTAATTATTCCGATATTCATACCATTAAAATCAACAGAAAGAACAATATATAAAGAAGTCATTCTCTAAGTTGCATAGCAACTATTAGTGATCTTAAATATGTCTGTTTTCTAAGGTGATATGTTGAGTAGTAATATCAAACACCGGTTAAGCACACAGGTTTTGGTGTCAGGTAAGCCTGGATTTGAATTCTGGTCTTGCATTCATTAAATGTTTGACTTTAGAGAAGTTACTTAATTGCTAATAAACTTCAGTTTTCTCTTCAGTAAATGCTAATAAATAGCTATCCCTCTTATGGTACATTTGAGGTCTATATGAAATGATTTTTTTAAATGCAGAGCAAAGCATCCAGCATATGGAAAAGCACAAAGTTAAATATTAGATATTAGTATCACCATCACTGTCACCACCACCACCACCATATAAATAATCCAGTGAAATATTTCAGAATGTTTTTCGGGAAGAAATTAGTCCAGCTTTACTTTTAATTATAGTAAGATGATACTAATGACTGGCAGAAATATAATAACTGCTTTGGGGGCATATCTTGTTTAAATTACTAAAAGTTTTAAGTAAAAGAGTATATTAAAGATACACATTAAGAAGGTAGTAGTCAATTTCTTTTCCTTTGTGGTCATAAACAACTCTCTAAGTGGTTTTATAAGAATGTTCTATGAGCATTGACCTTAAATAAGTTATGAATATTAATAATGGTGCCCTTTTTCTTAACAATTGCAAAGAAAAGACCCTTATGCCCTAGGGAATGGGTTCTTGGTCACACGCCAGTCTTAGACAATCAATCCAGGCATGTCATCATCGACAATGGTGTTTGATGCAGCACAACTGAGTAAGATTCTTTAAAGCAGGAGCCATGCATTACTTATTTCTGTACTCCTTAATAACGGGGATGTACTACGAATGACATATAGGTTTTTGTTTTTATTTTTTGTAATACTAACTTACTAACTGGATTACAGTTACAGATAGTTAAGAGGCTTCATGCATTATTCAGGCAGTACATCTAAAGGATGCATTTTATTTAAAAATTCGGATTTTTCAGTAGCCATATCCTGAAGGATAATACTGGGAGATAAATCTTGTTCAGATTGTCTAGGTCTCATTAGACGTGTGACATTAGATTAGTGACTTCAGGTAGTTTTTCTCTGCTTTATTTTCCTCATCAGGGAAATGTGAATGATATGACCAAATAATTATATAGCACATCCTATGAGCCAGGTACTGTTCTAAGAACTTTACATGTATTATTAACTCATTTAAGACTCATGATAACCTTAAGAATTGGGCAGTAGGGTACTATGGTGGCAGAGCCAGTGTCTAAACAGATTTGAAGCCAGGCTGACTGGTTCTAGAGTACGTGCTTTTAATTATTAAGCATCATTTTTACAACGAAACACGTGAGGAGCACCTAGTATTACACAATCAACATGTGTTCTCACTAATAATCAGTCCTTAATAGATGATTTCTCTCCCAAATAGCCCAGGGATAAAGTTCTATGGAAAATAACCTTATATTATGGTGGCACACTTTGTGTATTTTCTAAAAGTTAAGGAGTGAAAAAAATATGTACTAATATCATGAGAGTTGGAAGGTTATGAGAGTGCACCTGAAGTACACAGATATGAAACTTGGATTTGGGTTCTACATTCCCAATTGTAAGTGACACCCAGACTGACTAGGTTTGTTTCCTCCCCAAAGCTGTCAGTGTCGAATCTTCTCTTTCCAGGATTTGGCAAGAGTTACCACGGGGCTTAATTCCATTTATATTTCCCCAGAATTAAGTGAGGTCTTACCCTGGCCTTTTAACAGATATGTATGGTAAAATTAATGTTTTCAGGCTCTTTGTTTTTTAAAATGATATTGTGTGTATGGGGCCTGAAGAGATGATGTGAGAGCTAAGAGCATTCTAAATTGGCGTTTCATGCATTCTTGTAAAGCATGAGATAAACTGGGGAATGCTTTGTCTACACACCCTTTTAAAATAAAAGCTGGGGCTGACACATCAGTTGCTACATGATAAAACTGAGCCATCATCGATTTTACAGTCTGTCACAGTCATCGCCTACCAATCACCTGAAAGGCATTACATCCTTTTGGGTTCTGATAGGTATTGATAAACTCCCTTTCACCACCCCCTAGGGAACTATGTATTTGATGACTCACAAAAGTCACAAGTGAACTACTTAACAATTGAGCCTTTCCACTGGGAACATAAATTGCATTTATTACCATTATTATGTAATTTAGTGTTACTACAATCATCTATTACCTCAGATTTTATTTTCTTGAATTTCTAAATGGATGTATGAAAACAAAGCAGTTACTCAACGATGTCTTATGTTTGCTACAGAAAAAGAGCTTAAACACTCGGGGCATAGAAGAAGGGCTCTGACTTGTCTTGGCTTTTCCTATTTTAAATGTCACATGAAGAATGACATTTGTATATGCCTATCTCAACCATAAATCCAGGTATTTCAGTAATTTAATAAAGATAAATAGTTCATTTTGCTTATGTAAGCGCCAGCTTTTGGCCTTAAAATTTTAAAGTGTCTGTTGGCGTATGGAATCTGTGTGCAATGGATAGGAATCAAGAACCAGACAAATTCAACTGGTCACATGTCATTTTGATATCTCTGGTCTGAAGATACTTACACTGCAGAGTGGGATGGTAAAAAAAAAAAAAATTCCCTGACTTCCCCTTTAAATCAAAAGGAACAGGAGGCCAAATGGTATTGAAGGTATTTACGTATCTGCATAAAACTTTTCACGAGGACATTTTATAAAAGTTACCTTATCAAGGAAAGTCATATTTTAATCAGTACTTTGGAAGCAAATTATCTAATTTAAATAAAAATGCACTATCATAGAAAGGGCCTTCCACATTTGAACATACAGCGAGAGTCACATGTAAGATGATAATGTTCGCACGTGGGTATTTTTTCTTCAGCATCAGGGATCTGAGCATGAAGAGTCTCCCTAATCTAACATCACTACCAATTACTGTGAGCTCATTCTGTGCTTAGCACTGTACTAAATGCTTTACATCTGTTACTGCCAATTCTCCCAGACACACGTGAAAAACAGATACTATTTCAATTGCTCTAATGAGGAAACGTAAGCACAAAGAGATGAAGCAACTTGCTCCAAGTTATAAAGCTGGTAAATAGTGGTGCCTTCCCATGCGGCACATAAAGAACGGCTCAGTGTTTGTCTTGGGAATGAGAAGGCCATATAGACTCTGTCTATTGCTTGCTTCTCCAATGAGACCCAATTCTATTATTATTATTATCACTACTATTATTAAATCTAGGCCTGTAAGATGAGTAACTCTGATGCTCAGTAGTGAACCAAGCCTAAGAGTCATCAGGGGAAAATCCCCTGGAGGCACAGAGGCTCCCCGCTGAAGACCGAAACTATACAGCATGGCACAATCCTGCACGTTTGTGAGATCTTCATCTGATGTCCTAGTTTTTAAACAGTAGTTGACTATGTTTCCAAAGAAGCTTTCTGGTTTGAAAAATTATATTAATTTGAATCTGAAGAAAGAAGCCTACCATTTTTATTAATACTTCTATAAAAACTTTCTAACTATCTAGATGAAAAGAAAGTCACTTTGAAGGGCAATCAGTTATCAGCTGCTTGAGAAAAAAAAAGTGTTACTCCATTCCTGTGTGAGGGATTACTGCTGATGTAAGCTTTAAATCTGAGCTGTCATTCATTCATTCATTCATTCATGGCACTGTTGCTCAGTTCCTGTTTAAGCTATTCTCTAAGCTCTGTAATGACTAAGCCCGTGTGTGATACTCTACGTTCACTCACTTGCTAGGCAGCTTGTGTCAGCTCTGTCACTGCTGATTAGACCCCTAGACAGCAGGGCACTGGCAGATGTTCAACAAATGCCTCTCGGAAATAGACAGAGCCTGGGATTTGACTGATTTTCTGGGGTGGAAATACTCCCAACAGGGTTGGTTTTGAGGCCACCATCAGTATGATGTCAGGAAACTTGGGTATGAGAAGAGGTGCCCACCAAGCTCAAATACAGCCCTTTTATCAAAGTGGTTCTGACATTGTGGCCCCTGGACCAGAGCATCACCTTGGAATGTGGACAAATGACAATTCGGGGGCTCATCTGAGATCTGAGTCCCAGAAGCCAGTGGTGGAGCCGAGTGGTCAGCGTTCTAACAGACCTTCAGGTGATCGTGATGAATGCTATTTGGAGACAACGCTCCACCCCACTGCCTGTGTGTCTGGCCCTGTTAGCAGGAGGCGTGTCTACAAGAAATCACAACCTCCTGTCAGGTGTGGAAAATAAAATGAGAAAATGGGCACGCCACTTTAGTTCTACTGAAAGGGGAATCGTCACTACATCTTGGGTTTTCTTACACGCACTTAAAGCCATGTTAACTACTCCCTCTAGACTGTGAGACAATGGTTCTCACATAAGTCCATTTGAGACAATAACTGACATCTAAAATGAAACTTTTTAAACCAAAAAACATCCTAAGGAAACAATAACTTAATGTGTGATTCTTTTTCCCTAATGTTATCAGATTTCATTTTACTAAAGTGAAAAATCCATTTCCATCAATGCTGAAAACTATCCAGGCAACTGAAAGGACGCACCTGATGCACAAAATTATTCCTGTATGCGATGTTCCAATAACACCTTAGATAATGCATAATTTCGAAAACAAAGTTTACCAAAGTCAGTCTTATAGAATATAAAATCATGCGGTTAAACTGACCTTAAACAGAGCAATGTCTCTGAGACAAGAATAAGTAAAAATACTTCCTTTTACAACATTAGCATGGTGGACTTTTAATAATGTTATGTAAAGTGGACACACATCAAGATTTGAAAATTGAATTCAACCAAACCAAATGTTTCTTAAGTGACTTATGGGAAAGCTGGTGGTAACATTGTTATTGATGGATTTTGCTATAATGATGGAGAAGGGGTGTCTTTCATCAGAGCTCACATTCTAATCAGGCCTGAGCAAGGTCCGAAGGATTTGATAAATGCCAGAAAGTTAGCAGGAGCAGAGTTAAGGCGTGGGACGAATTTCAAGTTGAATGTGAAGGAAAGAGGTTAAGAGTAACTCCGCTACCCCTATGATGCCCAAGAAGATGGTGATGCCTCTGACTGAAACAGGAATGTAACAGGGACATACGTGTGGGTGAAACAAAGGAAATAAACTCAGTCTTGGACCTTCTGAATTTATAATCCCAATAGCTACCCTTGTTTACTTACTGGCATGTATTGTTCCAAACATTTTACATGTATCAAATTATAAAATTCTTACCACAGTCCCACAAAGATGGAACTATGTTTTATTAACCCATTTATCAGGTGAGGCCCAGGGAGCTTATACAATTTGCTGAAGACACACAGTTAATAGCAGAGCTGGGACTTGAATCAACGGAGACTGGCTTTAGTGTACCTGATCTTTTTTATTACAATACTTCAGTTTTTGTTTTGAGTGGTAAAGACATCCAAATGGCTCAAACATCAAAATCATATAAAATGGTATTCATCTACTGGTCTTGTTTCCACTTCACTCTTTACTCTGTATCCCTAACTTTGTCTTTATGCAAATACATGGAAATAAAAACACATACATTTATTTACCCACCTTTGACACTGTTCTGCCTCACTATTTTTTTCTTTTGAACTGAGTAATATACCTTGGAAATCTTTCAATGTCACACACAGGGCACTTCCTCATCACCTCCCTCCCTCCCTTCCCTCTCTTTTTAACAGTACATTCCACTGTGTGGATGTAGCATAGCTTATTTAGATAGAAACGTGGGTTGTTTCCTAACTTCTGTTTTTATAACCAATGCCACAGTGAATTACCTTGTGCACATACATGTCATTTGTATGTCTTCAGGTATATCTGCAGGATCGAGCCCCAGAAGTGGTATTTCATAGGTCAGAGAGTAAATGTATTTGCAATTTTGATAGCTATTTTCAAATTTCCCTTCACAGAAATTGTAAACAATCTGTACTTCTAATGCTAATTTTAGGATAGAGGGTACTCACTCAACTCCTCTGCTATACTCCAGAGATACCGGAAATATTTTCCTGTATTGCTAAAAGGTAGATGAGAATGAATACAACTGAGTGAGAAGTGAGAACAGAGCTGAGTTGAGAATTTAATACCCAGACTTTATGGGGTAGGTTCTATATTGTTTCTTACAGATATGGATTCTGAGGCACAGAAAGATTAAGTACCTGCTCTAAGTTTATATACTAGTAATTGACCATGTGTGGATCTAAACACACATCTTATTTACTATGATTATGACTTGTCAAATATTAGATTCTCCTATGTATTGAAATAATTTAATCGCTCTCTGTATTTTATGAAAGCATTTTTCCATCCCAAGTTGGAATATTCAATATTATATATTTATATAGAGATCCATATTAATTGATAAATTAATCTATCATCGCTCTATCTTAAATTAGGAAAGTGTTGCTTCTTTTACTTAAAAAACAATGTAATAACTTTTTTTTGATTGTTGTGCTATAAAATAAAGAGCAAGAATTAAGTGAAAGCTATGTTTTCCCTGAACCTCAAGAAAGGCGCCTCCATGAGATGGCCTGCAAGCAGAAACTTGCACAGATGTAGACTTCTAGTTCATAATGAAAAGTGTGCAACATGGTATTATTCCTTTTCATAAATGTCACAGGGTATGCTCTATTGTTTGTTAGGCAAAAAAAAAAAAAAAAGATAATGAACATAAACTAAAAATAAGCTCTTTATATTAAGTCCTCAGTTGGATACAATCACTTGAGTTGCTATAACTTATATAGAAATATTTTAAGTATATTTTATGTGAACACTAGCTTTAATGTTCACATAAACCTTTCCTATGGTTTCCGAGAGTTCTCTGCAGTTTCATTGCATGAAATAAAACAAAACAAGAAAAAATCAAAAAGAAAAATGAACCATAAAATCAATATTCTGAAATCTTTTTACGAGCTGAGTCAAATTGAGGCTATATAATTTAAGGCCTGGCAATATCTAAAATGTTGGCACTGATTCATCACCATTTTGAGATGGAATAACGATTGTACTCCACTTGGAAACCGATAATTATGTGTTTGTTTTCATGCTGTAAATATTCCCAAGTGGGTCAGCTCTCCACCAAAAGGATTTATTGAATTCCATTCATGGTTAAAATTGACATCGACTTTCCTGGAACTGCTATGAAGGATCAACTAGGAATGTGAAGGCTTTGAAACTCACTGATACATATATATATATATATATATATATATGAATAATATCAATAATATCTCCATTTCATGTCCCAATCAATGCCCACAGATTTGTCACCATGCTTGTTTGGCCTATCGATGCATTTTGTTCACCACATATGATATTTTTAAATAATGTGAATATTTAAAGGGGGGAACACTTTATATTAAAAAATATTTCAGATTTCTGTGTTTGCTTGAAAACTCTGGAGTTCTCTTCTGGCAAACCAACATTTCACATGGCAGCATTCGGGGGGAGCCGGGTAGATGTAGCTTAGTCCTGTTGAGACAAAGGTTTGCTTTTGGTTCACTTCACAACCACTCCCACTATGTCGCCAACCGCAAGGCTATTTGTAACCAAGGAATACTTCTCTGAAAAGTTAGATCTCTTCAAGAGTAACAGAATGAGAACCTATTATTTTCTTTCAGTTGGTTTCCTTGGTTCAGTTAAGTGCCCTGCCTGGAAAAACTGACTGCATATGACTTTATGACCCTGCTTTAAATTTGTGATCCTGCTCTATGTCTACATGTGAAGACGTGAACGAGGTGATCGAGTTGGTGTTGAGACCCAAGGGAGGGCCTCTGAAGGTCAGCCTTATGCAAAAAGCACACTCCCAGCAAACTTTATGCCCCATCAACTTTCATATCTCCGATATACCATCAATATCATTATATGACTCAAAAACTTCCAAAATGAATAAGATGACCTATCACATTGTAGGCATCCACCGGGCTATTACATGTGAGCTCCCTAAGGGCAGGTGTTCTATTCCTGAAAGTTTAGAACAGTACCTGGCACATAGTAGGTGCTCCATAAACATGTGATGCATGAATAGTAACTTTAAATTACTCAGTGTTGGCTTGTCTTGCAGCTGCTTCTCTAGACCTAACCTGTACAGGTGTTCCCCCTGCTCTGAGCCCCGGGAGGCTCAGGTGTCAGCTATATTCCTGCGATCAGTGGATTCTTTGTTTCCTGGCATCTAATTTGGCCAAAGGGAAGCACAGGCAGGAGACCGTTGGGAGGACAGAGAGTGAGGTCTGGGTATTTATAACCCAGTTCCGGGCCTGAGGGCTGACTGCATCCCTCCATTGAAGGTCACAGCTCTTGTCATACAGCCTCCTCCTCTCCACAATTCCTTTTCAGAGTCTGGCTTCCCATAACTGATGCCTCCTTTCACTCCTTCAAGCCTATGGGTCAGAGCCGCATCCTTCCTTGCTAGCCCCTAGGTTAACATGCTATCCCTACCAATCTTTGTAAATACAGGTATTCCCCTGCTTTTCAAAAGTTGGCTTTGATCAAAGACCTATGCGAGCACCTGTTTTCCCTAACCAAAAGAAATCCGAAGAGGATGTTCACTTCTGAAAAAAACCAGCAAAGTGAAAACGGCGTTCTGCGCTTGTTTTGCAGCGAGCCGCTAGAGAGGCAGCGTGCACCAGGACAGGGAGTGTGGCCGCGCCACGCTGCTTCCCGGAACCACCCTCAGCATCTCAACACCCAACCGCCTCAGCTTTGAACTGTCTGTGAGCGTCTGTGCTTTAATCTCGACTTATTTAGTGCATCTGTTAGCAAGGCGATGACTCCTCTAAGTAATTGCTTCTGCGCTTTCTGCCATTTTGGTTTAGGAAAGGTTTCCCAGGAATGCTCACTCTCAGATAGTGGGGGACACCTGCAGTCCTCTGCTAAATCTCTCCTCCAGTGATCCATCTGAAGTGAGCTCTCTGTTCCTGCTTATCGTAGAGTCTGTGGTAGTCAATTATGCCCTTCCCTCCCCACTATGAAATAAGGGAGGAGAAGCAGTTCTTCACGAAACAATTGTTTTCACCTTCACCAGGAACTGACAGATCGTCACCTGTAAATGGCTGAAGCCGGGTGGGAGCCGGTGTCGTAGCTGGCACGAACACGTCCCCGGTAGAGCTCTACAGCGATGTGGTCTTTGTCCCCCTTGTACAGGAGGATTCCGCTGTCTTCATCGGTGGCAATCTAATAGGAAGTGCCCATGACATTAGTAAGATGTAGACTCATCCAAACATACTTCATCAAAAAGACACAAGACTGCTTAGGGAAGAAACTTTATTTTTTTCCTTATGGCTATGAGAAAATACTAATGTACGCTGAAAAGGTTACTTGAAAGATGACCTACTCTAAGTTACTTTGTTGCAAATACATTTATAAAGAACTTTAAAAAGGTTTTTAATATTCAAATGCATATTTTTATTCTCTCTGTATATATTGGCAATGATAAAGCTTAAAGATGCACGGCTTATGGAATACGCAAAAATAAGGAATTTACGTACATAATTTATACTTCAGGAAATTAAAGTTGAAAAATATTTTCCACACCATTAGAGTTCACAGTATTTAAAGTGAATCAAGCTTTGCCCCATTGGATTTCAAACTATATTTTCTCAGCAGAGCATGATAAAAACTAATCAGAAATAAAATGAGCAGGTTTCTGTTCTGTTAAAAAGAACAATAAATACCACAGTAAGCTCCACTGGCTATGCTGAGAGCATTCTTTTCCGGAGAGTTTCACTTACCTGCTGTTTGTTTGTTTTCGGTTCTGTGATGGGCTTTATTTATGGCATATGTGAAATGTGACTGCATTGAGCAAGATTGATTTTACATATTAAAAAGCAAATTCTTTACAGTTATAGCCCGGAGCAAAAGGGGAAATCTCTGTTTTTATCCCGTCTGCCGGCTTTTGGGGGCTTTTGAAGGACCAGCTCTGTTCAAGTTAGGACTTAAGGCTGAACACCGCTGGGTACTTCTCATAACCACCCAGTGTGGAAATGCTGGAAGGTAAGGAGACAGGCTTTTTAAAGAAGCCGTCTGCCTCCAGGGTCCCATTCCTCATGACTTCGAAAGAACCCCCTGCCCCTCAAAGGAGTGTAAACCCTGTAAGGAGTGGGTGGGGCTACAGGAAATAGGCTAAAGCCATCTGAATTCAAAACATCAAAATATTTTGCTTAGCAGATAAAACAAACATGCAGCCCCAACTTGCCCCATGTACCCTAAATTTATTACCTCTGCTCTTGTCTAATCTTGTCTATAGGGATCTGAATCACTGGCTTAAAGGTACACAATGGTTTGATGGGAAGACTTACAATAAATGAGTCTGCCAATTTTGTGTTGATTCTTAAAGGTGTCGGTCAAGCAGTTAAAAGACACTTGCTGAATATTTTGCCAAAGCATGCTCTGTGTCACCTGCCCTCTTCTCAAATGCAGGTTTTCTAAGAAATGCCTTTCCCTGTGCAGAGCCTTAACTACAGAACCGTAAAACTAAATGAAGGAAATGCCTTCACCCAAGCAGAAACCAAGGAGATACATTTTGTTGCTGTGTGTGTGTGTGTGTTTCAAACAATCAAGTAATGAATAAAAATACCTGGTTCCCATTTAATTTTGAAAAATACAAACGCTGGCGAGAAGATTAAGCTTTTCACACAAGGAACGATTTTTTTTGTCAGCCTGTAACTGTTTAAGAAATAATATCACTCACTACCATGGTGTTGATGCTTTGAAGCTGAATTTGGCTTAAGGTAAGATCAGCTCTTGCTGGTGGGGGAAATCTTACCTGAAGAGTGATGTTCGTCTGAGGCCGAACCTTGGCCGAAGGAATTTGAAGATAAGACTCCTTGTTTACAAAATTCACACTGACCAGCTTTTCACACTTCTCTCCCTGGTAGCCAGGCAAACACTGGCATACTGGCTCATTTATTCTGATGATGCACTGAGCTCCATTCTGACAATCAAAATTATCACAGGGGCTGGTACGAGGGAGGACCATGGGCGGAGAAAATTCACAGAACAAGCCACTAAAGAAAAAGCAGAAATCATACGCTGATGAGATTTTACTCAATTGCCGATGTGAATTGAGTCCTGTGAGACGGAGGTGTGTTTCTTTTACCTGTAACCTTCAGGGCAGACGCACGTGTAGCCGTTCACTGCATCTGTGCAGCGGGCTCCGTTTTTACACTTGTTATCTTGGCAGTCATCGAAGTCAACATCGCAGTGCTCGCCTATATATCCTGGGGTGCAGTCACATCTGTTTGGACAAGCAGGTAAATGGTTTCAGACCCAACTGAGCCAAAATAAGTAAAATAGTTGCATTTCATCTACAAGAAATAGCACGTTCTTTAAAAAAATACTTATTTAGAACAGGCTCAGGGAGCCCCCAAATTGCCTAGAAAATAGTACTGGTCTGCCAAGCCTTCCATGGTTTCTCACTGTGATCCACCAGAAGAATGGTGGTTTTCTCTCCCTAATGAAAGCAAGCACCAGCAATCCACATAAGAACAGAATCATTGCACCAGGGTACCTCCCTCCCTCCCTCCCTCACTCCCTTCCTTCTATCTTTCTTGCTTTCCTACTTTCCTCCTCCCTTCCTCCATTCCTTTCTCCCTCCCTCTCTTTCTCCCTCCCGTTCTGCCTTCCCTACCTCCCTCCCTCCTTCCCTTCCCTTTCCTCTTTTCCTTTTCTTCCTTCCTTCTTCTCTCCCTCCCTTCTTTCCCCACTTTACTTGCCTATAGTGTCTTCTTATTTTCAGCTCTAATTCATTTCAGCGGCTGAGATGATACAAGTGCTATGTTGTTAAATTTACTAAGAATATTAAGCATATTTTTAAATAAATAACATTTTTAAAGTTTTCCAATAGAGAATGGATACACTGGAATAAAAATACTTTCATGGAAAACACTTTAACACTGGGTGCCCTAATTCATAATGAGTGCAGATTATCATTACGGTAGAACAGGGCTGACCTAATGGAGCGGGGTAGGGGAACTGATGCGGAATTCCTGGGGCCAGTCTCGTGGGTAGCTTTCCATCCTGTTCATTCTGGTGGTGATGAGGGGGGCAGACAGGGTGTCAGGTGCACTGAGCGGGAGAGAACCAGGGATTGCGATAGAGCTGACGTTCTCTGAGCACCGTCTCTGTGCCAGACCCTGTGCTAACCACTTGGCTATATGGATTCACTGAATCCTTCCTATAGCCCTATGGCATTGGTGGTACCACTACTCTCCTCTATACGTGAGGAAACTAAAGGACAGATTGTTTGAGGACATTGAACTTGTAAGTGTCACAGCCAGGAACTGAACTCAAACAATCTGATAAGACTGCCTGGGTTTCTAACCACTGCACTATGCTGTTAGAGAATTACTTCCTCAGGGCTCTCTTTAAAACCTGTCATTCTCTAGCGCTGACCATAGGAATCTCTAGCTATGACACCAAGGACCCAAGACTGTATAGTTGCGTGAGGAAAAGCAAGGACTGCGGTTTTCGAGCTATGCTGTGTGGAGCTATCGGGGACCATGGACGCCCTACAGGTATGGCCATGGGGGCTACTTTTGGAAGCTTCCCTCTGTCCTCCCTCTGCCCCACAACACTCTCCTGTTGTGATTTGTTAGTTTTACATATTGGCTTTCCAGGAGCATTTCTGTTTTGGGTTTAAGAAAGGGTTCGCTGACCTAAAAAAACAAACAAATAAACTGGGAAACTATGGTTTAGCTCTACAGAATTTAGACTAGAACTGAGTTTAGACAGAACTGGGTTGGTTTTCTGGCTTCATCCTTAAATGTATGTCATCTTGACTCAGTTACTTAATTTAAATGTTCACTTCCTTCTCTGTAACATATACAGAGTAAAATGATTGCCATCTCTTAGGTTTGTTAAAAGACAAAAGAAAACATTATCTGTAAAATAATTAGCATAGTGTTTGATAATATAATGCATGCTCAATAAATGGTAGGTATTTTAAAAATAATTCTATTAAGTCTTTATAATCCTATAATAGTTTTTATGGTTTAGTCTGTAGTAATTATCCACTTTTCTATTTCAAAGCCATTAGGGTTTAATGGAATGAGGATAATTAAAAATACCCCCATGCATGTGGACATGACTGAATGCCAGGGGTTTTGTCTGAAAATGCAACATCGGGATTTAAGAGTTGCTGCAGAGCTGATGAATTAAAATCAGGGTGGTAGCACACAGGCTTTCAGCTCTGCGAGCATGAATTAAGGAAGAAAATGAGCTCACTGCATAAGCACGCTTGCCCTAGAGCCAGTGGTTTTAAAGCTAAATCATAACAGAGCAAAGTAAACAAGTCTGAAGCGAAATGGATCCTAAGTGGCCACAGACTCTCGCAAATAGATGGGCGAGCACCAGGAAGGGACCTTCCGCGGGTGTTAACGCGAGCAGGGCTGCTCAAGTGCCAGGCATTAAAAGAAAGAAGAAAGGCTTTGAAATGCTCTGAATTATTTATCTGAGACAAGAAATCAAAGTAAAAGATAAGAGAGTGATATATTCACCACAGTGGCTGTCTTAAGAGCTATTTTATATTCTCTTCTCTACAAATAACCATTTTTCAAGCCCATGAGAACTTGGGAGTCACGTTATGACCAACATTTTTTTTGCCTTCTTTTGCTCTTCAGGCCTCGTTTTAAAACAGGCAGAAACTATTTAATTAAGAATTCAGTCAAGTTTGTGTTATCAATAAAACCTATCATATTCCCTCAACTCCACTGTCTGACAAGCAGCGAGGAAGAAAGGAAAGCCCATAAAATATACCGTTTAGAAGCCCAAAAGCTGACTAAGTAAGATGCATGCTTGAAAATACTGCTTATGGCATATCGTGGGCTAAAAATATCTTCAAGCAATTTAGGTGATTTATGAGGTATAGAATAAAGCGAGAGAAGGAAAACCAGCTCTCTTGGCTTAGTAATAAGAAAATGAAGTTAAAGTAACAGCACGACGTGTCCAAACAACATTTGTCAGTAGGAATTTTTCTTTAACAGCTTCGTATAGTTTTGGCTTTTAGGTCCATTTTCTTTTTGCAACTCCCTTGCCCACACTGTGCAATTATTTATAATATGGGAGCAACACCATATACAATGATTTAACCTGTCTTCTGTGAAGTTGCATACATGCTGTAAAACAAGCTTACAAATTACTGCTGAAAACAATGGCTTCCCAAATCAGCTACCCCATAATCCAGTATGATGCGCTTTTAAGAGTACGCAAGCTAAAGGATAGTAATAGAAAATAGTGAACTAGGTATTCATCGTTTTGAACGCGAGCTCCCTCATTTGTTAATGATTTCCATTAAGTCTTACTAATGTTTTATCTTATAATTACAACACACAGTCTCCTGTGAAACTGGGGTAGCAGATAAGCAGTTACGGAAAAACACCTTCTTTACTGACTAATTCATCTGAGAAATGATAACATGTGTTATGCAAGTGATAGACTTTCAATTTGCCAAATTCAATTGTGGGCAGAGCAAAGACATTAGGAGTTCAAGTAATTTATGTACACTATTTAGAGGAACGAAATGCGATACAGAATTTTGCATAAGATTTCAATAAGACTTGTGGTTTTTGCATAGGGCTTGACACCAAAATATAATGAAAAGTACAATCAAAGATACTATTTTCTTTTCAATAAGGCATCAAATGAAATCGGCAGGTGCTGCCACTGTATCTGTATATTCCAAAACAATGAACTGTAAACCAAGTGGCATCAAAAATATTCTCTAAATAAAACCTGAGAATAAATATTTTATTCAGATTGATCTTTAAGGAAGTGGAGGTGTGTTAATATTGACCCCACCTTCCATCCAATTTAGAATGTCTGATGATCTGTTGACAAGTTTCGATATGTTCGAGTCCCAGCTCAAATCCCATCTCTTCTTCTAAAACTGTTCTTGACCTCAGTAATTCTCAATTCTCTGAATCCTATGTCAATTAAGACTGAGTCATTTCACTGAGAAGAGAAAGTATGTGAAAGTGAGTAGCTATAAAGCACGATAAAATCATAAGATGATAGTATTGCCACGGACCCATGGCAGGTGCTGAATAAATATGTAAAGGGACAAATAATATTTGTTTATTATCTCCTGAACCGACTGTGTAATTCCTGAGAACCCAGCTTACCTTCCATAATAAATCAACTGTAATATTCAAAAACTATGAAACTTCTTACAGGGAACCTGTGCTAGAAAAATCACCCTGCTGGGAACTGCCAATGAATAACCTGGAGATATTTGGACAGCCACTGACCTCTCTGGGCCATGGTTTTCTCCTGTTTAAAAGGAAGAATTTGGAGAAGAGGATCTCTAAACCACTGCTATCTCTATGAAGAGAAGTTGCTAGTAATAGACCCTCACAATATTTCAGGGTTGTGGCCAAGGAGTAATGTAACTTGATATAAAACATATTTCAGGAAGATTGCTGAGGAGGCCCTAACAAACGATTTTGAAGTTCTGAGTTCACTTGAGGGAGCCCTCTATGTAGAGTGACAGAGTGCTTCAGCAGCCCACACAAGACGTGCAAGTGAAGGGAATTTATAATTACACAGGTAGCAGGCACAAACTTGGACAGTCCTGGGGGCCCCCTGGGACATATGGTCACTCTATCTTCCTCACCTTGGATAGTTAAAAGCATTGCTGCAGATCAACACATTTGCAGTTAAATTAAATTAAATTACTGATTTTACCATAGACTTACATTCAGATAATAGAACACCCAGCAGGTATTACAAATGTATTTGGCCTTCAAATCAATTGAGGTAAATACAGTCAAAGTCTACTTTACTTCATACATGACTTCCCAGGAAGGGTCTTGGTAACACAAAAGGAAACGCTCTTTTATGTGTTTTAGTGTACTAAAAAAAAAAAAATGCCCATGGTGTCGATGAACATTTACACAAATGCCACTGACACTAGAGCGTCTGTGCCTTTAATCGTGAGCAAAGGCGTGAAGCCTGGTCCTGAAAGGAGGATGGAGGAGAGAGGCCCGTGAGAGCTCCGAGGCGGCCTCTGACTTACTTGAATCCCTTGGGCGTCAGGATGCACTTGGAGTCGTGCTGGCAGGGGTTCAGGTCTTGGGCACAGAAGTCCAGCTTTTCCTCGCACAGCTCACCTGTTAACATGGAGAACAGTGTGACTCACAGGAAAAGGGTGACTGATTCCAGCCAGCAGGCTGTGTCGTGGGCCTTACAGGTGAACCCAGCTTGTGATTGGGGGGGGGGGGAAAGCAAGACATGGAAACAGGCGGTCGGAAATTCTGGTTGTGCTGCTAAACAGTCTTAAGGTTTGGGACAAGTATTGTGATTTGACTACCATGAGCCCTTTTAGAATATGCTGTTGGAATTAGGAAAAGGCAATCTGAATGCTTTCCATTTCTATTTTAATGTTTGCTTTCTTTTAGACTCTTTTAGTGAGGTATAGCATACACCCACAGGATAAAGGAATAGCTAAGGAAATATTCACAAACTGAACCCACTCGTGTAGCCAGAAACACACCATTTCCCAGCAGCCCAGAAGCCTGACCCCAAGGGTAAGTAACCACTATCTTGGCAGGACAGATTAGCTGTGCCTGTTTTTGAGCTTAACATAAGTAGAATTATTCGGTATGTACCCTTTTATGTCTGGCTTCTTTTGTTTTATGTTTGAAAAAATAATCCTCAAACCTTCATAGTCTCCAAGGTCTTATAAGTCTAGAAGAAAATATTTTTCCCTCTTGTGACATTGCAACAGCTTAAGAGGATACTCCTTAGCTATATTCACGAAGACAGACAGAAAAAAGCAAAAGGGGAATCAATCTAGACAAAATACACTTTTTCCTGAGTATCAGCTAGCTCATAAAGAATAATTATTATCAATAAATGAGAGCTGCAAGCATAACCATGCAGTTTCTAGACACACTGTGTTGAATTGCACATCTGACTGTCTCTTAGGACATTTCTTCAGGTATAAATAACACGGGTATAGCTCATCTTCAGATATATCAGGCCAAATACTATTGTCTGTGAGAAAATTTCTCCAACCATTGTGTGAGATATTAAGGGGACTGAAAAAATATAAAATAAAAAGTTGTTTTCTATCTTACTTCTAAACTACTTTTGAATTGTTTTAGTGACACATCTATAGGCTGTTGTTCATTTCCAAGGAACTATTGCATTAGAACTTTTATTTGCTCTTTATATATTAATCAAAGTGTGTGGATTTAAACAACATTGGTCAAAAAATCAGAAGTCTGCAGCACATCCCTTGGTTACAAGCCTGTCCTTTTAGGAATGCTTTGCTAATTGGTAGAAATAGTTGCTTAACAACTGAATGTGGCATATTATTTACACTTCCAGGATCTTTTTCTATGATGCACATGCATAAATGTACTCATCTAAGTATTACATCAATTTGGAGTATGATAAGCTTGGTTTCCTTTTCTGTGTCCTAAAGTGAACTAATTGCACTGAAAGTCTCACATATTTCTTCTACAAGAAGGCTTTCTCTGTCTGTACCTCTGTGATACAAAAAGTTTTTAACATATACATAATGAGCTATTTTTAAGCCATGTTTATTTAAAGCTTTTCACTTTCTATTAGTATGACTTTAAGTAATATACCATGATGGGGTTTATTCATTATAATTTATCAGCCTACCATGATGAAATACCACTTTCAGTTTTCTAATCAAATCTATTTGGTTGGATCCAGGCTGCTGACAGTAGACTATATCCAAGGCAGTTCATTAAAAAATGATGACAGAGAAGGGCCATTTAAGATATATAATAAATGTCATGCTATGTATTTTCACTTTATACTCAAATAAGAAATTGTTTTAAAAATGATAAAGGCAGACTTGTTTTATTTCTTATTCCCTTTGATCTGATCCAATCCAATCCAGTTGAGCTAATCTAAAGAGTAGTGCATGAAGATTTACTCCATGATCCTCTGTGCTAGATGCTAGGGCTACAAGGATGGATGTCACAGACTCTGGCCTCCATCAGCTCCCAATGTACCAGGAGAGAAAGTCTGAGCTGGAGACAGGACATAGAGAGAGAACTTCAGCTCTTTATTGTCTACTGAGTATGTCTCTATAAATTTGATGTGGAAAGAAGTGAGAAAGGGGAGGGTTCTAAGAAACTACTGGCTAAACAGATGGCCAAATCTGTAATCCCAGCTTTAAGACTAAGCATGCCAACTTGAAAAGCTACGTCAATGTCAAGGATTTCCTACTTTATAAGGCATCTAGCTTATTAGAATAGCATGGTGGCAATATTAATCATTGCTGAAGTTGTGCATGATTAGTTCTTTGGGACCATTACGTAGCTATACATTTCACTCTGGTAAGACTGGTTGATTACTTCAAAAAGGACTTGTCTACCTTTAAACATCACTGAGTATAATACTAACAATATGACAGAAGCATTCTCTGCATCCCACTGAGAGCTGTATGCTGGAATGTATGCTTTTATGTCTTTCTAGAATAGGGTGTGGAGACATACTAAAATAGAACTTATTGAAAGAAAGACTCATGCTTTTTAAGGCAAAACTCTCTTTTCTTGACCTATATTCAACTTGGATTTCATTTTAGCCTTTGACATTTTTCGGTTTAAATTTACTTAATAATTAGTCACTCATCATGAATAATAAAGAGCTATGCTCTTTCCTTTAAACATTACTTTAAACTTTCCCTCACCAAATATTAAAATAAATGTTTTCACTGGATCATTTCTGTAATTTGTTCTAATTATATTGGATTCTACTGCATTTGGGGAAAGGCAGCCCTTAAGGTTCAAACAGTGCCCCGCATAGTCAGTGGTGGAAACTGGGAGATCAGTCTAAGATGGGAAACCTGGCAAACCTTAAAAGACAATGCAGGACTTGATATGCGCTTCTCAACCAGTAAAGGAAAATTGGACATTTGAAAGCTTCATAAGTCTTCCAGGAACCATGGAAATAAAATACACTAACAGTAGTGCACTGATACGTTTTTAGTCACTATTGAAAACTTTCTTCCAAAGCTCATAGTGTTGAGAGGACGTTATTATGCAATTTTTCTTTTCTTCTTCTTCTATTTTTTTAATCTTTTTCTTTTTTTAATATATGTGTAGTCAGAGTAGGTCTTGAGTTAGTGGGAAAATCAGGGGGAAAAGTAGAAGATAAGGCATCTGAAGTGCTTTTTTTAACGGTCCAGGGACTGCCTGAAATAGTATCATCGTGGCTGCCTCCCTTCCTGAGATGATGAAGCATGAGGTGAGAGAAAGAAGGTGCGAATGTTCTTTTCATGCTACACATAATTAATGTTGTAATCTATTATCCTATGAGCAGGTCTATGTATTTTTTTAAGTGAGTTTTTTTTTCAGTTACAGTTGGCATACAATATTATATTAGTTTCAGGTGTACAATATAGTGGTTAGACATTCGTATAACTTGCAAGGTGATCACCCTGATAAATCTAGCACCCATCTGACACCATAGTTATTACACTATTATTGACTGTATAGTCCTTATGCTTTACTTTATATCCCTGTGACTATTTTGTAACTACCAATTTACACTTTTTAACTCCTTCCCCTTTTTCATTCAACCCCCCCAAACCCCGCTTTCATCTGGGAACCCTCAAAATGTTTTTTGTATTTATGAGTTTGTTTCTGTTTTGTTTATTTATTTATCTTGTTCTTTAGATTCCACAAATAAGTGAAATCATATGGCATTTGTCTTTCTCTGTCTGACTCACTCCACTCAGCACAATACCCTTTAGGTCCATCCATGTTACAGCAAATGGCAAGGTTTCATTCTTTTTTATGGCTGAGTAATATTCCATTGTACATATGTACCACCTCTTCTTTATCCAGCCATCCTTTGATGGTCACCCAGGTTGCCTCCATATTTTGGCTACTGTAAATAATGCTCAAATGAACGTATAGGTTTTTCTATTTTTAACATGGCATAAGGAAAGATGTTAGCCCACTTTACCACTGGAGTGGTAAAGGGTAATGAGTTTGAATACAGGTTAAATTTCAGTGCCCATGAACTCCTCAAAAGATAGGGGTTTAGACAAACCAATCCACTCCAAAGAATCCCAGGAAATCCTATTTATTTGCTTTCAGCCCTGGACCCTTAAAAGTCCCCAATGACAAAGCAATAGCTTGGCACATAACGATTGCCTGGCATTTGTGATTTCACATTTGATCAGATGAGTGAATTAATTGTCCTTATGCTTCTAGTTTTCAGCTTTTTTATTGATGAAAAACTAAAAAGGTGTATGTGTGTGTATGTATATGTGTCAGCAGTCGGTGTTTTCTAGAAGAAATAATGGCCAACGAGGGAGCCTATGGTTACCTCTTCAGAATTAACAGACATTAGTGAACGATGTACTCTAACTTGGGAAGAAAAAGCACCACATGTCCTAACTGGAGATGGCTTCTCAATAAGAAAGTGGAATCTACTTCTTGGATCACTTCTTCCTGATTGCATCTGTCAGGTAAGCATGGCACAGTGAGGGAGTTGAGATGGCCAAGTTCTACAGTGACCCTAGTATGAGCTGTGAATGGGGGCCAAGGCAAGAGTGATGCCCACTTCCCTAAAAGGGGTGAGTCTGCAAAGCCCACTCTTGAGGAAAAGATACAACTCGTTATTTATTGGACATCTGAAAACATGGTTTGTCTGAAGACTTCTCTGTAGTAGTAATGTGACCATACATTCTGGTCCACTCAGGACAGCCCTGGTTGACACCTGTTGTCCCAATGTAATTATCAACAGTGTCCCCATGCACTCACACAGATGCCCTGATTTGGATGATAACTTTTACGGCCATCTTGTAGGTGGAGCAGTAAAAGCTGAACCATCAGAGTTAAATGCTCTGTTTGGAGTGAAGAGTGGATGAACACAAAGGGAGAAATCCTAGGGAGAAACGACTCATTGGGTGAGGTGACATCTGAGTTGCAGAGTTTGGAATGGACTTCTGCAACTTATTAAAACATATAAAACAGTGGACTGGCTGCAAAGAAGTGAACTATGTTATTGTTCTGGGCCCCAGTTCCTCATCGGTAAAGAACGGAAGTTATGCAAGGTCAATTGTGGCTCTAAAGAGTCTTTTAAAAATGCTTACAAAGAGACAGATAATGCAGATAGCAACTTAGCAGTGGGAGCATCATGCACAGCTGTACAGGACATCACTGCACTCAGTAGTCAAAACAAAGTGTCAGCACATGCCCAGGTCACCTAAGGTATCAATATTGTGAATATTATTGCAACGAGGCAGAAATCTCAATGCCCTTGGTGGTTCTTATGGGGAATAGTACCTGGAGTTGGCCTGGCCTCCTGCCTCATTTTAGATCCATGAACCCAACTGATTTTAATGGTCCTTCCTTTGAAAACACAAGGAGCCTTTCTTTTTATCTTCATTTGTAGTTCTGGTATCTTAAGTTATCTTTTTGTTAAGTTATTACCACACTTTAACTGCAATAGTTCTAGAGCTGTTCTACAGGCTTTTTCCATGATATCCAAGGAGTGATCTGCACATGACTTTTTCTAATGACTCTGATAGCAAATCAGATTTTTAACATCACCATATATGTTTAGTGCCAACAATGTATGAGGACCTATATTAATGGTAGGAATATAGTAATGGTGAACCAAAACAACAAAAAAAGGATATTCCCATTCTCATGGAGCTTATACATGAGAGGAGGGGGAGAACGATATTAATCCAACCATTTCACACATAACCATAAAATTGCTTGAGTGATGAATGCCGAGCAGAAAAATGTCACAGTGCTCTAGAAGAGGGTCTGCCTGTGAGAGAGGATATTCTGAGAAGTCAGACTTGCATGTGACGGTGAGGGGGACTGTAGAGTACTGGCCGAGGCTCCACGCAGGAGGTGGCATGGAGGGTATAAGGTCTGAGTGAGCGGGAGTGAGCCCAGGAAAGCATGGTGTCAGAGGAAGCCACGGAAGTGGGCAGGGGCCAAGTGGTAGAACATCTTTACTGTATGAGCAATGGGTACCACTGAAGGGTTTTAAGCAGGAGGACGGCCAGGTGACATTTACACTTTGAAAGGAACTTTCCAGCTCCAGGAAAGGCAGATACAAATGAACTGGAGAGGTGAATGAGCTTGCACTCAGACTCACGTGGCATTACAGGAGATATGGATGGTGTTGAGAGACGTTTAGGGAGCAAAATATAATAGATGGAATTGTGGGATGGCTTGGATGATGGCTGTTGAGAGAGGGTGCTGTCTGGGACTTCTAGGTTTCTGGAGTTTATATTCGGAAGTCCCTTTTAGCGCCAGACAGAACACTGAAGGAAGGACAGGTGTCTGGTGCAAAGATCAAAAGTTTTAAATACAGTGATGAAGTGTAATAATTTGAACTGTGTCCTCCCGAAAAAAAAGATATGTTGGGGTTTTCCAGTAATCAGAATTTTAAAAGATATTTAAAGATACCTCTTTTAGAGGTAATCAAGTTAACATGAAATCATTAGGCTTGGTGGGCCCTAATCCACTATGGCTGCTGTTCTTATAGAAAGGGAAGCTTGGCATAGAGGGAAGAGGATATGAAGAGACACGGGACCAAGGTGACCATCGACAGGCCAAGCAGAGAACCTGCATCAGAGCCTTCCCTCACAGTCCTCAGAGGAACTGACTCTGCTGACACCTTAACTTCAGACTCTAGCCTCCAGACTGAGACAATGCATTTCCGCTGTTTCAGCCACACAAAGTCTGTGGCACTTTGTTACAGTAGCACTAGCAAACCAATACAGGTGGGTGAATTCTAAATTATTGGAGGTTTAGGTTAGAGAATAAAACTTTTAACTTATGCCACTATTTCTTTTCTTTCTTTCTTTTTTTTTATGTCTCTATCATTTTTTTTTCCATTCATTCCATGTGGCTGTCCACTCCTGTGCCTGAGCTTTCTACGCTCTGAGCTTCTCTAACAGTCTGTAATAAGCGAAGCACAAGAAAAGGGAGTAGCCGGTGACCATGGCCTCAGAGATTCCAAAGAGTCAAGAACTGAACAGAGCACAGCACAGTAGTCTAGCTTTATGTTTGCTGCTGGCACCAGGAGCCTTTCTGCAAAGCACTGTGAGTCTTGGTTGGCTCTCTATTTAAGGGGAGCTGGTGTTAACAGGGTTTGCAGGGTGGACTATCCAAACAGTATTGAACACTCCCCTTCCATTAGGATATTAAGGTGACAAAGGCAAGAGAACCACAAACTGCTATGTCTTAGAGAGGAGGAGAAAAGTGAGTCCAATGCCTTGTTCCATCAACTTCGCTATAAATTTCTAGATTGGCTTGAACTGTGAATAACAGCTGGATTTAATAATAACTACTTACGTCTACAGTATCTTGAGTTATAAAAATAATAATCTTGAAAGTGTTTTATTCACGTAAATTATGTCAAAGACATCAAAACTCAGAAGTGAAGGATATTGAATCTTGTCACAAATATGATTTACATGTCCCCCTCCACCAAAATACACAAATTTCTTAAGCAAGGTTGTTCTTTAAAAATGCTGATTTAACTCATGGCATTGTTGAAAATTCTTAACTATTTCTTAACTTTGGCAAACTGATGCATAATGAACATATTATATAGCCCACAGGAACTGACATGAACTTCTTCCAAAAAGTAGTAACAATGTAAAAGGAAATTAGTCACTTATAATATTATAGGATCCATTTATACGTACTCTGAAATGAGAATTTTTATTTGACCAAAATAAAGAGGTGCTTCAGTTGATTTTCATAATACAATGTTGGGAGGAAATATTTTGTGCTCAACCCAGCAAACGATTGAAAGGTAAATATGGCAAATGTCCTTACCCTGGAGGTTACAATCTGGAAAATTTAGAGAACTAAGATAGATGCCTAATTTTGAAGTACCCCTTAAGTTTCATTTAGTGACAACTATGGGCAGCCTTCTGGCCCAGAGACTGGCTGAATGACTTATTATTGCTTTAATTTATTATTGAAAATTAAACTACACAGTTTCCCAATTCATTATTACCCCAAAGGGATTTGTTCTCTTTGTAAGCTGTGCTAGACAGAGAGAGGCAATTTTTGAAGTTATTGGATGGACAATTAACTGCTTTTTATCTACCAAGAAATTTGGGGCATAGCAATCTCGCCAAAGCCTGCATAGCAGAAAAGAGGTTGGTCATTTTGTCCATGGATTAGGATTTCTGGAATTTTCTAATTCAAATCCCTCTGTTTAAAGTATTCATTTGTTTTACACTAATGGAGAAATGGGAAAGGATAGATTTGAATTAGTAAGTATCTCATTTCAATCTTTCCAAAAGTTAGCCCTTTAAATTCAGCTTGGGCATGTTTAGCTACAACACAATTTTAGATATGGGTACATGAAATAGCTGGAACATGTAACTGTTGTTACTTTCTGCTAATGTGGCCAGATTAATTTCTTTTTTCTTTGAGCCCATTCTGGGCTCTTGGGTGTCTGAAGTAGGTAGTGAGGGTTCTGTGGATGTCACTGCAGCCTGTTCTTGTTCCTATTCATAAATTCTACCAAACTAGTTGCTTTTTTTTTAATACAAAAGGATCATTGATATTGATGATAACAGAGAGGGAACTTATTACAGCAATCAGAATAACTGGACCAGAATTCTTGTGTTAAACTTAATCTGTTATGACATTTTAAAATATACTTGTAATAAGGGAGGAAGTCTGGTTGAATTCCTGACAGAATCCCCAGGACACAGATTTTTGGAGGGTCAAACGCATCAACTCTTCAAATATTTGCATTTTTGAGCTCTTACTTGGCTCAAGGAAACCCTGAATAAATGGTACTAGTTTTATTCTTCTTGAATTGGCACAGCAAGCAAAGGTAACAAAAAGCAACCTGTTGGATCCAAAGAAATGAGATTTAATTTCTTAGCAGCTCATTACTTGAGGGCAGGGGATAGATGTCTTTATTTATGTGTGTGGACCTCTTCATTCTCATGGCATTAACTAGCAAATTATCTGGCACAAGCTAGATATATTTGATGGCTGTTGAAAAATGTTAAAGATAACATTTGATTGCTTCTCTAAGAAAACCATGTTTTACATGATAATGAAGGGTACCCGGATGGCAGAAGGCATGATGTAGGGAAGCAGAGAGAATATGAAGAAAGCTGGTAGCGGACTTGTGTTCAGCCATTCCAGCCTGGGGTCCACCCGTGCAGGCTGCACTAGATAGGTAGCCTGTAAACTCAGATATTCCTACCATCTTACCTGCCAAATAATGACAATCCCACCTGGAAACGAAGAGGATGAACCCGGAAATCAAGGAAGTGTGAGAGTAAGCACTTAAGCGGCGTGTTTGAGAAAGGTTAAGATAAATAGACCTTAATGACTGTCATTACCAAATCTGAAATATCCCACCGAATTCTTACGAAAAAAAAAATTGTAGGTTTCCCATTTGTTCTTTATTCGTGTAAAGGAAAACATTTTCTCTCCTCTCACAGGCTGTGCAATGTAGGAGGGAGATAGATAAATAGTAGAGGGTGGACACACCTGATGGGATCGTGGGAGTCATCCCAGGACAGGTTCATTGAATTGGACTGGAAAGCAAAGTATTTGTTTCTCCTCTTTTGCTGAGCCAGGCCAGAACTATTTGTTACATACTTTGCTCAGGGTTTGAATCCCAAACACCAGAGCACATTAACGCGGGCAGAGGCCCCGTCTCTAATCTGAATATTCAGGATCCTTACCCCTCATGATGGTAACAGCGGGCTATTTTTCCATCAGAAAGGAAAGGATTGCTTATGAACCATGTGCATCTATTTCTCATTTTCTAAAAAGAGCCAAATCTTTCTGAAGATGATTCCTTTTAAAATTCTGAGGCTTGCTTCTTTGTGTTTACTCTCCTGAAATTTGTTCTATCCATTAGAAATGATTAACTGACCTTCCGAATCTGATCAATAAGCAATCCAGATCACACCCACATCTCTAAACTTAATTAAATCCGGTTATGATTCTAGAAATACAGGGAACGGATCTTGAGGGGCCGTGAATTCCTGGAGATACGTTAGCCACTGATAAAAGTCCTCTTGGTGCCAAAAGTGTGCAAAACAGGACACGTGCACACAGGGGGGGTGGCCACAGAATAGCCTCATGACATAAAGTTAATCATAGTTCAACACAGGAAGGCTCAAAAAAACATGCTATCGATGTGGATATTAAGATGTTTCTGGAAGGAAAATCACTTTATGTTCTCACTTTTGTCCTCGAGGATATAACATGGATGGCTCCACAATGCCTGTTTGCCAGCCAGTTTGATTAGTCTCCATACTCAGAAAAGAGTGTTTCTCTTTACAAGCTGGTAAAGCAACTATATTATGCTGTTCACTTTCTTGGGACATGAGGAACGATGGCTTTGTACTGGCGGTCTAACTGACCTAGTCTGAACCTGCAGTGAAGAACTGAAGCCAAAGACCAGGGTAGACCAGGGTAATGTTTTATGCATTTTTGCATCCCTTTCCATGCTTACCACAGTGTCCTGCAGAAGGTATTTTGTCAGTAAATATCTTTTGAATTTTAAAATGGAAAATCTTACCACCCCCAAAAATAAACAAAAAAAGGAGGTGTTTTTTAGTATTTCTTCATCAGAGCTAAATCATGGAGCCAATTCCAACAGCTACTGAAACTGCAGAAATATTTAAACTCTTTTTTAAAATAAATAAATCCGAATTCGAATGAATAAGTCTTGGTGAAGCTAAACTGTTGTTCTGGGCTCAATGGGCCCTGCCTATTCACGTAAGAGCAAAAAGAATCTTTAAAACATTTTTTTCTGAGGTTCAAAGGCCTTTGAGAAAGCTTTGAGAGGTTGCAAGATGAGTGTAAACCACACAGTGTCATTTGGCTGCCAAAGTATTCTCTTTAGTTAGAACAGACTGCAGATATGGCTGCAACGATATTGGCTTGATAAAAAGACCTTACACATATCGAGGCAGAATTAATAACAGAAGGCGTCTGTTATTACAGTATCATAAAAAGCCAAAACTATACACAAAACCTAAAAAATACAGCCAAACCCTAAAGCTCTTCAGCATTTCATATTTCCTTACACTTCAGAATAGAATAAGGGGACAAAGGGAATCAAAGACTTATCCCGAAATAAAGCCTTTGAAGTGAGTATAAAAAATAACAAAATAATAATTTTTTAAAAAGGTAGCACTGAAATATATGGGAAGAGAAACTTCCTTCACACACACAATTTCCTTTAGGTGGGATATTCTCTATCAAAACTCCCATAAGACTGCTTATGCCATCAGGAGTGGCATCAAATCATCTAAACCATGTCACTGTGGTGATGAAGTCTGGAATTAAATGGTGCAAAACTTACACCTGTCAGACAGGGAAGCCCCTGATATTACCGGGGTACAGACATACACTATTTTAAAGTGTTTTCCTATACGTTCTTTCATTTTATTCTGAAACACCTCTGTGAGGTGGGGCAGATGTAACAGAAGAAAAAAAAAAAACAACAAGACTGAGAGGGGTCTCAGAGTTGAAAAAATATTAGCATCAGGAGGAGAAACCTGAATTTTTCCCATTAGTGACACAAATTCATCAGTATCCCACCTGCCTTAAGTGGTGGACAGCAGCCTAGTCATCAGGGGAATTAATTAATTGCACAGGCATGGATAAGGTGCTTTCTTGTTTTTACATGTAGATAAAATAGACTCCTTGTCTGCACCTGAATTTTGTGGCTGCAGCTTTACTGCTTTCAAATGTACACTGTGTGTGAGAAGCTGAAGAGACAGCAGAAGACAAGCTTACTGTGCATAAATGAGCCACTGTGGGATGTGAAAAGAGTCCAAGGCTGGAAGATGGCAGCAGATAACAAGGGATGTTGGTTCTAGCGGCAGGCTCCCAAATTAAGAGTGCTTCAGCCTTGGGGTCCGGCAGACACTGGTTGGCATCTGGGCCCCCAGGTCTATATCGTTGGGTAGGTGCGTTCTCACTGTTTTGTACCAGTTATTGCTCAAATCCTTATTGTTCATATCTCCAAGGTTCTTTTAAATGAACAATATGGCAGCTACTTATGAAGCTTCTTTTTATTTAAGAAAATTACCCTCAGTGTTCTAAAGAAATTGAAATTTCATTTCTAGTTAAGTTTTGGATTTGAAAAAAAGAATGATTTGACTGCTTTGAAAGGCAAATTCAGTCAGCAGCGGATTCTTGGAAATAAAAGACCTCTTTTATAAACATAAGCATGAAATGTAGTCAACACATGAAACCACATGGTGGCTTAAAACACGATCACACTGCCAAGTTTGCTCCTGAGAGTCCATAGAGCTATTTCAGGGCATATTCCTGTGACAGAGTAATTGCTATTGTGTTTCTGAGATAGACGCAGGTCTTAGGCATCCCTGCCCAGACCACCAATCGCTTTAGTGCTCATAAAAAGAAGGGATGACATTTGACCAACAATGGTATTGGAGGCATGAATCCACAGAGAACTGTGCGGGCTATATTTTTACATTCTGAAATATGAAGACATTTTTTCATGTTTCCCCACTTAACTCTGCACAGACTAAGGGACCCGACACAGTAAATCACCTGAACAATGTGACAGAAAGAAGTAAGTCCTTAGCAAGAGGAGACGCAGAGTGCCACCATGTAACGCATTCCACGTCAACCCTGTAATGGTGCTGCCAGAGCTTCATATGCGACTGGAACCATCACAACAAGCATACACTTGCTTCTTTTAGCGTTCTGGGCCTGTGCTTGACACTTGAAGACTTTTAGTCGGCGGGTTGAGTAAAAATCCAGTGTTATTAGTCATAATTATGAACCTTTAAGATGAAATTGCACAGATTTCCACGATGATTCCACAGGCATGCCTCCCGCCCTCGTCACTTGTAGGGCTTCCTTTCCTGGGCTCTGATGTATTTGGGGAGCCCCGCAGGTCATATGGATGTTAATGATTAGATACGGGCTCTTCTTGTGCTTAGTACTCATGAGGTCTGATGTTATGAATTTGACAATGTCATTTTATAAATCAACCTCTTAGGCTTTATATACAATAGTTATTGTATAAGATGTTTTAATAAACGTCTATCCCTTTCAATATTTTTCATGTTTCACATTACTAAAGATAGTAAAGTCATTGGAAAATCCCCACTATTGAAACATTTTTCATGGTATCTTTAAAAATGTAAAAGCATACAGCAAGCAGAAAGTAGAAAGTATTACTCTTTCTTTGTGGCCACCCCTTCTTCCCACTCGGAGGGTTTCTTTTGTAGCCTTCTAGAAATTAGTAAAGTGCATTTCAGATGCCCTTTTTACAGTGTTTGGCACAGCTCTCCGTCTATCAAGGATCTGAACCACTGACTCAACATATTGATCCCAGATTTCAGGCTTTGTCAACATTCCTTACCCCACGTACACATAATGAAATCTATGTAGCTTTAAAAGAAAGAGGGAAACAAAAATGAAAATCATAATAGACTTAAAAGGCAACTGACCTTTTTCCACCTCATTCAGATTAGCAGCTGGCAGCGACAAAGACAGAAGAGACAAAAGACTTTTTACATTGCGATACAATAGCAGAGCACGTGAAGCTAGCGTGCAGCATTTAACAGAGAAGCCGAGGGGGAGAGAGCACAGGGAAAGAAGCAAGGCTTAGATTTCTTACCTACAGCCGGCCAAACGCACAAACATAGAGGGAGTGGGGCCACAGGGAGACGCCATCACAGGGAGCTAGAGAGCTGCGTCTACACCAGGTGACTGAACCAGCGGCCTTACTTTGTAAGACGTGCACTTAATAACGGTTTGTGTGTGGGCATTGGAGGTTTGGAGAACAAAGATAATGGTGCAACATGGAAAAATTTAAAGGGTCTGCATTTTGTCCACAAAGTATATTCTAAGCCTTCGCATGCCCAGCTGGTATGGAAACTGTCAGTTTCTGAGTTTACGTCATCCCACTCAACAACACCATGTTTTACATCATGATCAGCTTCGTACCATCTTTGTATGCGGGCCCGTAAGGACAGGGTTAATTGAAAAACAGTCTGGACAGAGCAGGTCCAGCCTCCTGACTCTTAGGAAACACACAAAAACACATTTTTTCAATTCAACACCTAAGTTCATACCAGAGTTTAAGAAAAGGCATCAAGTTTTCAACAGGACAGGGGTGCCATGTTTCTAATTTTCATTTTTATAAGGCTTTGAGCTTATGTAAGTTGAGGAATTTCTTGAAAATTTACCTTCAAGAAATGCTTTGTTTTTAGAAAGGATATAATAATGATTAAAAAAAACAACAACTCTCAAGCTAAAATTAAACCCTAGAGTAAAATTTTAAATTATTGTTTAACAATTCCAAAGTCCTTATTGCTCAGTCCTTAGCGTAGTGATTTTAATTTAGAGTTACAGTGAATTTAGCTTTTCAAAAATTAACTTTGCCTGAAGAATATTAGCAATCAACCCTCATATATTATACAACTAGGACAGATAATGGATTGACTTAAGTGGAAGAGAACGGTTTTGATAACTAGGGTGGGGAATGTGGAGCAAGGGTCACATAACAGAAAAACAATATTGACCCTGACAATTTATGTTGTCCATCCTTGCAGCAGAAAAAAGCAGAGAGTTGTGTCCTCTAATAAATCAATAACCATTTACTGTGATGTGTTGGTCACAAGGGCTTAAACACATTTACTAAATTTCCCAATGGTGGCTCATTTTATTTTGAATATTTCTAGCCATGTTTTATAGTCTGCCCATCACATCATGGCTTCTCTGTCAGGTCGCTTTCAGGTCCCTGAACTGTCTCCATTTACAATAGTGTGTCCATGCTGACTCTTGCCATGGACGCCAAATGTAAAACCTTTCCCCGTAATCATTTACAAGCTTTTTCCATGAAGTTTTATTTGCTCCAACTAAAGAGTTCCTTTTCTCATTGTATGCCTTTGGGGTATAGAGTAAAAAAAATCTTCAAACAGAAAGCAACTTGTGACTTGAATGATTTTTAAACAATGACAACATTATTATATTCCCTGAGCATAGCAGGGTTTCTGTTCCCAGATCTCACGCTCATTAATCAGATTCCAAACTTAAATCTAAAACAATACAGCCACATTATAAGAAAATTCCTCCCTCACTGCAGACTTGGATGAAGCAGGATATAAAACTCTAGAGCCCAATTTATACTTTCTGATCATGAAAGGCCACTATGTGCCACTGATTTAAAAATCTGCAGATGGTTGTTTGATATTTTGTAAATGAGCTCACTTCACATGTGGACAAAACTACTACAGTTAATAGATGAGTTTCAAACGTGCCTCATTTAGACATTTGCGCCGATGACAAATCGGCAACCTCTTCATCGCCCACAAGACTCTGCTCAGTTATAGTGGTGATATCTTCATGTTTTGTATGCTATGACGTTTCTATTGAGTTCAGTATTTTTGTTTATACTTTGCCAAAATGAAGGCAAACTGATATCTGCAATGGCTATGCTTAAAAGGACTAAAAGAGTCTTAGTTCTTGTTGAGAACCAAATGGCTCTTGACAGATAGTCTTGGCAGGTTCCCACATGATAGCTTTTACAGATGTCACATTTTGGCTAAAAACTTTGCTAAGCTTTGTGTGTGTGTGTGTGTGTGTGTGTGTGTGTGTGTTTCTTTTTTTTTATGTTTCAAAGAAAGCGATCTGACTCTCAGGGAGATGGGGCTTTATATACTTCTCAGAGGGAGTTGCACTGAATTGAGTCACTAAGGTGGAGAAAACATGTGTTCAGGAGGGTCAGGTGTAGTAAGGGAGCTTGCACAATCAAAGGTGAGAAGGTAAGACAAAGACTCCAAAGAAATGGATGAAGCTTAGAGTACAGCAAATCTAAAGCCACAGCGGGAGGACCCATCCAAACCAAGTCAGAAGACTCTGCCCCCTTCTGTTAAATATCATAGAAAAGGCACGAAAGGGCCTGAACATGGCAGTGCTCTCATCTCGGGTGTCAACAGTCGGGGACAGAGGTGAATTCCTGGTTCCTGTTCTCAGGATCTCATTGGCTAGCCAAAGTGTGCTTGAAATCCTGGGGTCCAATTTGTCCTGGTCAGAGAAGATTGGTTTACAGAGCGAATTTAGCCATTTCTACAATGATTAGAACAAATGGTGGGAGAAAAGAACTATTCTATCCAGATACTTCTAGGTAACAGGCTCTAGTACTAACACTGGGCTTCGTGTACAAGTCCAAACCAGCCCATCCAATAAAACTCAGTTCTCAGGGTAGCTCCAAGGGCTTATTATCTCTGTGTGCTGGATACGCTTGCTAACCTTTATTAATGCAAAATGTCAAAGAAAACTCGGATTTTGCCCACCTAGGAGCCCAAGGGCTGTACATGTGTGTTGGTGGATAGGACATGTTCAGGTTTCTACTGGAAACTGAGTATATTACTTTATATGGCATCAGGTGCTTCACGGGTATAAAAAATCATACCAGGGAAAAGGCAGCTACTGAGGCACTAAAAAAGATCTGGGGTGTCAAAACAAAACCCAATTATCCTGTCTAGCATTTTCACATCAAGAAAGGTAATTAATCAAATGCATTGATTAATTTGGGTAGTCCATAAAAGCTTCCACTTTTAGGCGTTTTCCAACAGATCCCTGGGACAGTTAATCATACAGATGTGATTTCATCTTTCATGTTTAAAGATGTTAACGTCACTCATCTACGTAGTTATTTCACTCTCCGATACTCTTAACTATGGATTTAATTATATGGAAATAAATGTAATTAATGAAAAATACTCAGCAAAATGAAAACAGTAACCTTGAATAGTTTGAGAGATTCTACTTTCGCATTTTTTCTTACAGATAAAATTTAGAACATTCTCTTTTTCTCTATCAATATTAAAACTATGTGGTTTATTAAGAAAATGAGATTGTAGCTGTGAAGTTTCTTATTCATAGCTACAAAAATAAATCAAACACAGATATTCTGACATAGTAGGCAAGTCATAAACTTGATGTTGACTTTATAGCAAATTGGTTTATCCAGAAGAAATTAAGCAGGTTGGACAGTCTTATGAGATTAATCATCTGATGAGACAAAATGTCAAAAAAAAGGTGATGGTCTCATTAGATTATCTAAAGTGCTCAATATCTTTCTGTTTGTGTTTTATTTTGAAGGACATGAGTTACTAGAGGAAAACACTCATTAGTGAAGGAAGAAGTGTGGACACAAACAATCTCAAATGCTTACATATGTTTTGACTATATCAAGAAATGCTCCCATTTTTACATATACCAATATATTGGTGGGTTGGTTTGCAAGGGAGAAATGCTTTGTATGGAAATACCATTCAACTGTGAGACTGACAGCTTCACTGTGATAACTTCATTTTTGCTGAAGCATGATTTTTTGATACACGCTTATATTCTAACTGAGCTTGGTGGGTCTTTGACTTGGTTGGCTGAAATCATCTTGAACTCCGTCTGTTACTTACATTACATCTAATTTCCAAAACAACTACCAGTTATGGAATAATACAATAGTTTACTAAACATATGTGGTAGAGTTCCCATGATGCTTTTAGATACATAGATTGATAGCTAGGCATTTCCTATTCTTCTTACCTGTGTACTCAGGTGGACAAAGGCATGTGTAGTTATTAATCCCATCGACACACGTAGCATTATTTTCACAGTCATTATCTTCACAGTCATCAACATTGACTTCACAATTTTCTCCTTCAAATCCATCAGCACAAATACACCTGAACACCAAGAGGAACAAAAAAGGAAAAAAAAAAGATAAATTCCATGCATTTAAAAGAAAACACACATCGGCTAAATACTGAGGAAAAAACCAACAAAACTAACTAAATATACTCATCAATGACAGAACTTTTAGCTATATGAAATTGATTTTTAAAATGCTTTTAAATAACATGTTGTAAGCATCAATTTAACATAATATTGCCCAAATCAGAAACAATTTGAAAAAGAAATTTGTTGGATGCAAGATGGCAAATGGCCCTGTAAGTCAACAAATCCAATCTATCTGCAGGTCAAAAACACAAGCAAAGTTTCCTCTAAAACCCTTGATATCTTCATCTCAAGTTATGCTTTTGTAAAATAATTCATGCCTCTTTGCTCATAAGTGAGGAGGCATTGGTTCTAATTAAAAAAAAGAGAAAAAAGCAACAATACCTACTACCCTATGTGTAATGTTTATTATGTCTCAGAACAAAAAAAGAAATCTAAAAATAAAATTATAAAATGTGAATGTTCTCTTTAAGTCTCAACAAATGCAAATTTCCTCACTAGCATAAAACATTGTACATTTAATCATGATAGGTATCAGAATAATCTTTGGAAAGTCCTGATGAAAAAGAGACAACTTCATAACAGAATGCAGAAATGAAGCACGTTTATTATAAAAAGTGATATTTCTAACAAGCTTTAGTGGTGCTTTAGCATTCTTATGTGAAATTATTAGTGTCATTATAAGAACTCTATTCATAATTCATGAAGTACCTCTGAAATAATTGTACTGTATGATTAAATAACTCCAGATTAAAAATGTTCACAGCATGTTTGTCTACTCATATTGTGGCTTGGAAATGAATCATTAATTTTCTATTTCAGTGGGAACTATATCTTGTCATTATACACTGTCTTTAAAGCAACACACAAACAACAGATGAATATATTGGGTTGTTGGAAAAGTCATGACGTATTTTTTCTATGTTTTTCATTGCAAAAATGCTTCACAACGTTTCTGACAACCCAATATATAACTTGCAATAGGAGACTAGTTGGTGACTAATTAGCATAATGAGCCACTGCTTTGTCTTGACCTAATCTGACTTGATGAATCATAATGTGTGCACGTGTGTGTGTTTAAATAGCTTGGTTTTGTAGCATCCTGAGCAAAGAATACTGGAACATTTCCATTTGTTTTATACTACAGTAGCTCAGATAGGGAGTCATACATACGGTCCTTATGAACAGATTTCTGGCATTTAAAAAAAAATAATGTTCCTTGATTTGAAAAGGAAAACGCATGTTTTGCTTACTCATTCCAGCTCCAAACTTCAGACAGAGAAGATGACAGACTAATGACCTACCAGAATCCATCTTTCTCTCCTTCTTTCAAGTGGCAGGTGCCTCCATGCTTACATGGGTTACTGATGCATGCGTGAATTGGGACATCACAGTCCTGCCCCTGGGGAAGAAATGGCAAGTAGGGTTGAGTGTCAATAAAATCGTGATCAGCACAGCCAAATAATGCAGACCCACCAAGGAGAGCTGTGTTCTCACATCATGGCTCCCACACGGGTCCTACTTGCCTTGAAACCATATGGACAGGTGCAGCGATAAAAGTCAACTGGGTCATTGTTACAGGTGCCATCATTTTTACATGGATTTGATAAGCAGGGGTTGCATTTAGCTAAAATAGTAACATCCACGGGACCTAAAAATTAATTGAAAAATATGAGAAAATGAAGCCTTCTATTTTTAGTGCAGTTAATATCATTTCAATGCTTTCATGTAACAGTAAATGTTGTATACAAATTATTATTGGTCACATATCTACACGTGCTTCTCTTCAACGACAAAACCAGAAATCCGCATCATCGTATTATACGCAAGAACGCAGCAGGCCTTCTCATTGCGAGGAGTGAGCCTCTCTGCCATCAAAGTGGGACTCTAGGTTATGTTGGCAGGTGGTTAGTATCTGATAATGATGCCAGTGTCACAGGGTCAGTCCTCTCATGGCTGACTAGCTTTTGTGGATGAGTTCCATGGCCACTGCCTGCATCTTAACCTCAGCCAGCTGTCACAGAAATACATGCCATCCATCCCAAAGAGGACTCTGTGTGTGTGTGTGTGTGTGTGTGTCTGCAGGGGGATGGGTGAGTTTTCTGAAAAAATAGAAATTCATCAGTTAGAATACAAATTTATCAATTAAATATAAAACAGTATGCCCCTATTCTGGTAACATTAGCTCAGCAGTGTGATTTTCATAAGGGAGATACAAAACAGGGCCACTTTTACGCATATGGAAACAAACCACAAATATAATCTCCATCATATTCCCTCATATCCTTTTGGTTCAGTTTGGTAGCATATTAGCACAGGCACACCCATTGTATGATGGGTGAAACTTCGGTATTTTCTTTTCCCAGAAGGACACACCACTGAAACGCTCTCTACCTGCAATCCCACATTTTGGGATATACATTTAAAAAAACTCATGATCCCTAAAAGGCTTGGATTAAACATGGATTCAGTGGCAGCCACTGTCCTCTAGTTGCACCTATTTATTCCACGATAATGTCAAGTCTGTACTGTCCTCATAGTATTATGTTCCATTGATGCTGCTTTGCACGCTGTTTCTGAACGCTCACCAGGCTGTGTTTTTGCAGCTGTCTGATGAGAAAACTCTGCCAGAGTGACATCGTTGTATATAAAATACAAATATTTTATGACATAAACATTAATGATGTTTCTGCTAGCACCAATCTTTGCATAGTATGTTATGCTCATGAAACGGCAGCAATAATTCCAAATGCACATTTCATCACACGAAATTTCTAGCAAGGTTGCCCAAGGCAATTTTATAGCACGCCTTCCCTCTATCATCACTGCTCTGACCTTCTAAGGTACCTCCACCCAAGTAGCTATATGAACCTATGCTCATATGAACCACCTTTCATCAAATTTTTCTCCCGATTACAGTTTATGTTTGTGAGTTTTTAGTCTACTGAGAGAAAGTCACGTATGAAAGAGAATGGGAGTTAACATGGAAGCCATAAAAACTGTTCACATCTAAGTATTCCCTCACCGTGGGCAGTACCAGTCCATATTCACATAATGGCTTTGCAGTAAAATGCAAAGCAGGATACTGCTCTGTATTGTTCAAAACCCTGAAATATATTTACATAGAGATGCCTCTCTCTTTTTTCACCACTCTAAATGGATGACAGTTTTGCAGATGGCTGTTCTAATGGGAAGGGATGGTGCTGCCTCTAGTGACACCTCAGTCACTAAGGGAAGGCTTGCAATGTCCCCTTCACTTTTTCTTGGTAACCAGAAGAACTAATGCAGTTACTACATCAGATAGCAGCTGGAAAATTACTGAGATTAACACTGAAGTGATCCTCAGAGAAATACAATTTCTTACCCCCTCCTAACTTATTTATCAATTAAGGACAAAATTTAGCTATTCAGCATATTGCAGCAATAAATGGTGGCAGTTAGTTCAAGTGGCAAGTTCAAGTAATGTAATTCTCCACAATAAATGGCTTTGTATCTGCTAAAGTTATCACACTTAGAATGAGCAGCAGAAAAGAAAATATCTAACTGGTAATGGATCCCTTGGCTAGGCTAGAAGAAAAAAAAATCTAATTTTGAATGAACGTGTAGGTAGGATAAAGCAGCTAAGAACATACACCAGCAAAACAGCATGTCAGCAAATGCAAGCACTGTAAACATTCATCTGGCCACTTCCAGAGACCTTGAGAAAAATTATCTCTTGGTCTATTTCTGTGCTTTCAACCTTGTAAGACTGTGGTTTGAATAGAGCAGTTCAGAGTTGACAGTTTCTAAGTTTATTCTATGGAATGTGACGTTTTTTAAATATTATGTTTGATTCTTTAAATGAGAAACTAGAGATTGTTTTAGGGGAAAAAAACTGGGTACGTGGATTCGTTTTTGAATGTATAGCAGAAGGAACCAAAATAACCAGCTTTCCCACGTACACAGGCCTCTTTTGACAATTTTCTTAAACTCACAAACTGTTTGGGTGGTGTCAGGATTGGGAATACGGCAGAATATTGAGTTCTTAACTTCTTCCATTTAGTAATTATTACAACTATCATTCTGTTTGATTCTCCTTTAAAATTGTTCTTTGAAAGTCATTTCTTCAATGAAAACTTCTTATTTCTAGTACTCAAGTTTGAGTGAAGGGTAATTCAAAAGATTTTGTAATTATATAAATTCTAAATAACGGTATCCTCTGATATGTCCAAATGTCTTAAAATGATATGTCCTATTCTTATTTTATTTACATTGTAATTCTTACCCAACTCGACATCCTTCTCATAATGTGATTTTTTACATCTACCTGGTTTACTTAAATCTGCTTATTTCTATATTTTAACCCCTCATAACTACAGACCCTTGAACAACTCAGGGATTAGAGGCACCAACCCTATGCAGTAAAACACCCACACATAATTTTTGACTTTCCCAAAACTGAAGTTGCCCCTCGGTAACTGCAAGAGATTGGTTCCAGTATCCCCAGTGGGTACCAAACTCCGTGGGTGCTCGAGCTCCCTATATAAAATGGCATAAATCAAAGCAGACAGTCTGCTCTCCGCAGCCTTAGACTCCCAACTGTGGATTGAAAACGTACAGCTATTTTTTGAAAAAAAAAATCTGACAAGTGGACCCCTACAGTTCAAACCAGTGTTGTTCAAGGGCCAACTGTCCCTTATACGTGCTGCTCCCTCATTCATCTTCCTGCCCGTACTTTGCTCCTCTTCTTAGACTATGCTCTGCCTTCTGTCTTCAATTTGTGACTTCACTTTCCACCCAGGACACTTTCTCGGAGATCCTCCTCTCCTGCAAAGTTCTTATTCAAAGGGGATGACACCTTTAATCTGTTTCCTTATCAGAGTTAAAAGGAGGTGCTATAATAAAAAGTCATAATGAAAACGATGGTAGCAGAGTTAACCCAGCTCTCCAGAAGCAAACCGACACTTTCTGATTTTTGGACGCTTCACTGGTCTCAGGTGAAAAGCAGCTGTCCGGCAACAGGAATTAGAAAAGTCTGTTAGCATGACGCGTAGCAACATGACATCTGAAGCCCATCAACCCAAGCTCGTAACCTGGATTTGTTACTTAAGTGCGTGGCGTTAGGAGAATAACGGCAGCCATCGCTCAGTGGGTTGTTTGAAGCATTGAATGAGACGCTAACGAGTACTGGGCACAGAATACAGTGAAAGCAAGCATAGAAACGAGAGCAAATTCGGACACTTTCCAAGACTTCCAAAGAAGGTGGGGGCTGGGAGGAGGGGTGGTGGGGGAGACATAAGTGGTTTATTTAAAAAGAGAAAAACACAGTTGGTTAAGAGCTCGCTCAAGAGTTTGAGCTCTGAGCAACAATAGTTCGAGTTCCAGCCCGAGCTGAGCAGCTGCTGAGCTGCCAACAGGTGGCAGGATGGCTCAGCTTAAAAAACAAAAACAAAACAAAACAAAAAGAGAGAAACACACAGTTGGTTAAGAGCTCGCTCAAGAGTTTGAGTTCTAAGCAACAGCGGTTCGATGCCCAGCCCGAGCTGAGATGCCGCTGAGCTGCCAATAGGTGGCAGGATGCCTCAGCTAAAAAAATAAAAATAAAAAGAGAAACACAGTCTTCCTCTGCTTGTTTATCCAAATTTAACACAGACAAAGGCAAATTAGAGCTTGCCATTTATTCATTCATCACCAGTTCACTGAGTACCTTCTGTCGGTGCCTGGAGCTGCTGAAATTTGGGGAAACTATAGGGGCTATTATTATCCAATCCATGGGGGAATGGAAGTGGGCATGGAGAGATCATCACCCACTGGGTAGCAACACTCAGAGCTAATGGTTGTATATTTTCAAGGAGTGCAGGTTTGATTTGTAAATGTGGTATGGACAACCACCAGAAATAACAGTACAACACTGAAGAAGGTTGGTTTTCCCACTTGCATTGCTACTCAGCGAAGAACTACAGCTTGCTGCTGATGCAACTTTGCTGATCTTCAATCTTTCCTCCTTCACTGGTTCAGGAAATGTTAAATTATTGCAAAAACATTAATTGTGTGCCATAGAAAAGAAAACAAATCTAGCTCCAGAAATACAGGTTTTTACTAACGCCACTGAAATGCACGAGGCCAGTCTAGGCTAACTAGACTGATTTAAGGTTGTGTCTTGATTTAAGAGAGACTTCAGGCATCTGCTATCTGGATTGGAGGTGTGTTTAGCTTAATAATTCAAAGGGAAAATGAGAAGAAAGTTTGGTTAACAATTTGTCTTTGCCAGTTACTTTAATCTTTTATGGAAGAACTGCCGAACCTCAAATCCATTACAGCTTGTAGGCAGGCTTGCTTACTTGACTCAAATCGCTAGCTATGCACCTGACACCAATACTACCACCCACTGAGAATTGTATCTCACTTTGATTTATGACTAAAAGCTCCAGATACAAATTTCTAGCGATATCCCAGAATCTGCCTTCATTCTTACATCCCTTGGGAACATGAGTCAAATAACAAAATCTTCTAGCACTGCCCTTGTAAAAAGTCAGAGGTACATCAAAGACAGCTCAGAAAGAATACAGAGGATATTTGAGGTTGGGGGTAATTAACTAAAGAGGAGGTTTTTTATGTAAAACCAAAGATTCTACACTCCACTTGCTATATTATTGCATTTCTTAAGCATGAATGCCAATCACATATTTTAACATTCCATCATTAAGTCATTCATTTTTCAAATGTTTATTGAGGGTCTACTTGGTGTCAGGCACTAGGCTAAGTTTTGGGGGCTGAAAACCAAATGAAATGCTCCAGTTTCTAGAAAAATAGTTACAGTTCAGCAGTAGAGACATGATTTGTATCAACTATTAAATACAGTTGTGAGAGGATATAGGCAATGGAAATGTATGCTTTGGAATATGTATTTTAAGTTTCTGCAAGCCACCAAGGAGGAAGAGTTCACTAAGGGAGTGAAAAATATGAATCTGAAGTTCCTAAGAAAATTCATGGCTAGATATCTGAAGTCACAGGGTTGACTTCAATTAATTTAACAGGGCTAAGAAGAGAACCCCCCTATGTCAAGATTAAAGAGTGGGTAAGGGGTGTCAGCACAAAATGAAGAAAGAGGCGAAGAAAGAGGCAAAGAGGCTAAAATTTAACGTTTTAAGGTTTTAAAAGTATAATGAAAAATAACTGGGTTTTTTTTTTAAAGATGGTGCTTTTGGCAAATACCTATATACAAACCTGAATACTTTTTTTAACCAGTAAGAAAACCATAATTCCCCAAAATCTAAGGTTATTTCCAAGTTATAACTATGTGCTAGCGATACTAAATCTGAAAATGTTAAAAAAAATTGACCAGGTATTAAATACTACTTCAAACTGATCCAATTAGTGAATTTTTCATTACTTTAAGTTTGGGCTAAGTTATTTAATTGCCTTCATACTTTAATTCAATGACTAAGGATAGTATCAAGCAATAATTTTGAGACACAAAACCAAAGACCTCAAGCTTGTCAAGAAGTCCCCCCAAAAAGGAAATGTTAATCTTGCTGAGAAAAATGACAGATTACAATGTTATGACATTTTCTCTAGGAATTCTAGAATCTAGAAAATTCTTAACATACAAAATTAGAGAAAGAGATCAACCCTGTGGCTGATCAGCTTGGCATGGATAGAAATATGTATATTTCTATTGCCCAAACTCCATATTGTTTTAGAATTCTCTACTTAAAATATGTATGGCAGATCATAAGCTCCACGGGGACAGGGCTGGGTTTTTTCTGTCTCATTTAATTGTACTCTTAACACCTTTGGAACTGTGCTGGTGCTTAACAGGATCTCACATAATATTTGTTGAATGAAAGGAGGAATATATAATTAGTTTCCATTAGACTGCTCATGCCTTACCACATTTAAGTGTTGAATAAATGCCTCTCAAATTAAAAATGAAAACTTTAATTTTCTGTAGAACTAAATCATCCTGACCAAGAGCAATAAAGGGAATATTAGAAATTAACAATATTCTATATTCCATGCTGACTTTCTCAGTGAAAACCTGAGAAGGTAAAAACCTCTGTTTTATTCCAGGCTGCTTAATCATTCTAATTTCATCTGATATTGAAAAGATAAGGACAGGACATGTGATTATAAAGACAAGTCATGGCCCTCTGCTTCCCACTCAGCAGTGTTATAAGCTGGGTATTAATTAATATGCTCTAATAATCTATTTCATCCAGTTCATTTATTTCTGTTGTACACTGAAACTATGAGATTATATCATAAAGAAAAAAGAATACTTTGAAAAAATTGTAGGATCAGAATTGTTTTGAAAGAATTAATTACTCAAAATAACAGCACAGCCTTTCCCAGTAGAGAGCCTTTAAATAATATAGCTATGTAAACATGTCTTCAAATAAAGAATGTTCATCTTCCTGTTATAATTTGAAATTACATATTTACAATCCTTAATATTGGGAGTGTATGCTTACATGATTTTCATGAATAAAATAAAACACATTAAACTGGCTCAACCATGGGCAAAGTTAAACTATTAAAAAACCTCAAATTATAAAATATTTAAAGACACATTATTTTATTGCTTTTAGGTTCATAAAGCATGTAAGCTCTGAAACACAGCACTCAGACTTCCCAGAGTGAATTGTTTTAATTAATAGATTAAGATACTTTGCCATCTACTAATCCATTTCTTATGAGTAAATATTTCTAGCAAATTGTGTGAGAGAAGTTCAAAACTTTCACTTTCTAAGTATGTTTCAATAGTAGGGTGGCAATCTTCATTATACTGATAATTTGTTTTGAGAATATTTTTTAACTGAAAATTATAAAGCAAACCTGGGCAGTAAAACTATAGTCAGAGAGTCAGGGTTCAAATTATGCCTCCCTCACATAGCAGCTGAGTGATTCTGCACTAATTACGTAATCTCCCTAAATCACAGTATTTTCATCTCTCAAATGGGGACATAATAGTGCCTACTATAGGAATGATGTAAAAATTAAGAGGGATAAGTATCCAAAAAGATAAGAATCTAGGAAAAATTCTCAGCATAAACACAAATAGCTCAATGCAAATTAGCTATTGTTTTATTATTATTATTATTACTACTACTACTAGTAGTAGTATTGGCAGAGATTCAGTCTGAATTGTTACAAATCTTGAACAGGCAGAGTCTTACTTAACAAGTAATGAAACCTCACCGTATTTTGACAAATGCTGACACAAATGCTGACACAGGGCGTTATGAGTTTCCGTGCTTTCTAGCACTCTAAAATTACATAAAAGTAGAGAAAAACTGAGTAAATCCTAAAATCTGCTAAATGCAATTACACTGTATTTGTTGAGTTCTGAAATGTCTACACTGCTTTCCAACTGGCCTGCACCCACGCTGTTTGCTATCCAGTTTAGGGTGCTCCTTGAAATGTGTGTCATCTGTGGATTTGATAACTTAGTGAACATTAAACCAAACTGCCACCATTGAGCTGAGAGGTCCAGGGCCTTCCATCATCTGTCCGTTAGCAAGTCCCAGCTCCACTGTTTCCTGGAGGCCCTGGAACAGGCCCAGCCCTTCCCCAAGAGCGACTCTGCTCCTTCACTTCTGCCCACACACAGCACTGTCCTCACACTTGTCTAAACAGCTGGCTTTGACACGCCTGCACCCCTGAACCTTTCACAGCCACCCTCCCCGAGTCCCTGGAGCAACTGTGCTATCCAATATGGTAGCCGCTAACCACATGTGGCGATTTACATTTCAAGTGAATTTAAAATTAACTTCCTTAGTAGTACCTGACAAATTTTATGTGCTCAACAACGTGGGGCCAGTGACTACCATACTGGGCATTGCAGATATAGGACATTTCTATCATTGCAGAAAGTTCTATCAGGCAGTACTGATCCAGGCCAATGTTTCTTCAAGCGCATGTCTATGCACACTACACTAAGTACTAGGAGACATTATAATCATTAATCAAAAAGAGAAAGGAAAAATCAGTTGGATAAGTCTTAAGTTAAACAGACATTGATGTATGTATACATGTATATATGCATGCATGTGTTCAAATAATGAGAACATTTAATAAATTAATGTGAACTAGAATGCTCTAAGAATATAAGTATGTAGCTTTTTTCAAATTTGTGTTATCATGAAATTTTTTTTTTCTTTAAAAAAATCTCCAGGGAACTCTAAACTTTAAGAAATATAGATAAGCACTAGCATTTTTTCAAAGTGGAGTACGTGTATCTTTGGGCACAGAGAAGCGTAATAGAATCAATTTGCAGTTTCTCAACTTCCCCACACAATCTTTTTAAAACCACTCTGCCCGACAACATGCTTAAGACTAAGATTTTTAGCCAGTTTCTTCTTCCCTGTGACAATCGTATCAGTTTACAAAAAATGTTGCACCTCCCAGGTCACCACCAGGAATTTCACCTTGGGGCACAGACTCGAGGAAAGATTGGGGTCACAAAAGAACACTTTAAAATACTGATTATTTTCAAAGCCTCTTCCAATCAATGCACATAATCCCAGAGAGGCATTTCCAATAAAATTCTACTTTCAATTTTCAATAAAAATCTTAAAATGTGGATAAATAATTATGCTGTCACAATCAATGGTGTCCCAATCAATGGCTTGAGTATTAGTGGAAATAATAAAATTCAAAGAAAAAATTTAAAAACTCTCAGCTTGTTGGTGGCAGGAAGTGAAAAACACTTCAAATTACATATACATATTTTGTAACAAAGAATGATACATCTCTCTGAGGCACTGGACATGGGAATTCAAGGAGGAAAACTGAAGTTCAAGGAAAAAGAACAATGTAAAATTTTAAGGAGGGTCTTGTTTTTGTCTCTTTTACCATTAGATGTTATATTCAGATTCCAACAGATGCATTTAAAGAATAATGGAAGAGTTTCGTTTTAAAATGTCAAACTTTACAACGCACTGTAAATGACATATTTTGCAACTATTTATATCCATGGAGAAAATCATTAGATGTCAAGTTAAAAATGTTTGGAGGGAACATAATTTTTGAAAATTCCTTCTTTAATCAATAAATCATGGAAAGTCTGAGGTAAGTTTTTGTTGGCGTTTTGAAAGATTATAATAATAAAATTAGTTGTTAACCTATATTGGGTGCAACTTGTTTGTAAAGTAACATGTTTCACATCTATTAATCAACTAATCTTTTTATTTCCAACTTTATTGAAGAATAATTGAGAAATACAATGGTACACAATTAAAGTATACAATGTGATGATTGGATATACATATATATTGTATAATGATAATCAAGATTAAGATAATTAACACACTGTTATCTCCCATAGTTAACTTTCGTGTGTGTGGTGAAAACGCTTAAGATCTACTCTTCGCAACTTCCAAGTATACAATGCCGTATTATTAACTATAGTCACCACGCTGTCCACTCCACCTTTGGAACTTACTCTTCTATGACTGAAAGTTTGAACCCTCTAACCCACAACTCCCATCACCCCTTTCCCCCAGCCTCTAGTAGCCATCATTCTAATCTTTGTTTCTATAAAATTGCCTTTTAAAAAAAGTTTTTAGATTCCACATGTGATAGATCATCTAATTTTAACAAAACCCTTTTAGGTATGTGCTATCACTGTCTCTCTGCTTCCATATGAGGGAACTGAGGCACAGGCTGGCTAAGCTATTAAACTGAAGTCATACAGTTATTGAAAGGTGAGCCTGGTCTTTAACTCAGGCTAAGTCAGGCTAGGCTCCAGTGCTCATGCTGTGATTCACTGTACAATAATATTACCTAGTTAAACATGTTTTCCCTACCTAAATGTGCAAATGTTGAAAGCTTACTTTTTCAGCTAGGTCTGCAAGCGTTGGAAGGCAAGACCATAGCATAATCTTCCCTGTGCTCCACTATATCTAGGATTTAGTTTTATCCATAAAACACATTTAATAAACATTTGCTGATTATATATTTTAGAGTTTCTAACAATTTCTCTCCACCATCTAATAATTATGAGTGGCCCTCTTGAAAATCTACAGATTAAGAATAATAGTAACCTCCTATCTCATTTTTGGAAGCTAAATCTACATATATGACTAATAAATGAGTTTAATATTGGTTATCTCTAGGTTTTGTGATTAATGACAATAATTTTAGTTCTTGCAAAAATAAAATGTTTCTTATGGTTTACATTTTCCTAGTCTTTAGATTTTCTATGTTGGGCATCTATTACACTTGTAAAAAGAGAAGAAAATATTTGTTACTAAGACACTATTTGGAATTCACAAACACATAAAACAAAGGGGAAAGGAAGGATACAAACAAGGAAGAAAGGCCCACATTGGCCCAGGAAGGTGGTAGCACAAGAGGCAAGTCGGGAGGTTTGGCCTGACACTCAGGAGGGCTCATTTCTCCTTACCTGGCATCAGGAAGCCACAGGGCCCTGGCAGCCCTCGGAGCAGGGCGCAAATTCAGACGAGGCAAAAGCAAAATATTTTTACTCGTTAGAGGCTATGAGAGGAATTTCCAGAAATTGCGTACTCTTCATTTCTTCACGTGTTTTAAAAAAAACGTACTCATTTCCAATAGACTATGTCTGTGATTTATTTGAAAAGCCTAATTCATTACTTGGGCCCCTCAGGTAACTGCTCTGTCTCGTCCAGGCATAAGTGGAAATAGTAATTAGTTACTGGGGCTTTTCAGCTATACCGTTCAAGTCCAGTGACAAACGGTTTCCTTTTTCTTTTAAAATTAATGCAGCAAATTCTTATTTTCAGAAATACCAATGATTAAAAACCTTACCTTGACATGTAAACTTTTTGGAGGGCGTCGTGAGTAACAGTTTATCCGCCATTTCTCCAGGACCAGCGCAGCGAGCAATCCCCGGCTCTTTATACTCTGACTTGACCCAGTCAGACAACCACTGCATGTTACAGTCGCAGTAAAGAGGGTTGGCGCCAATTGCCCTGGAAAACACCACCACAGAAGCACATGCACATATACACACATACGGGAGGAACGTTATTTCCAAATCTAAGGCAACGCCACTCAAAGCGTGCTCAGCAGACAATCCCTATAGATTTACTGAGAAAAACAATGTAGAAGCAATTGGAGACACTGGAATTCCCCATCTGCCTGAACAACTGGCAATGAAGATTTCGTGAGTTTTCATGAGTGTTAACCATTACCGGAAATTTAGACGGTCTCCTTGTATTTGTGGAGACAGGCTTACATTGGGTATAATAAGCACACGCTGAGGGCAGATGAACACGTCCTTCATTCACCATTTATTTCACGAGAACCCAATCACTATGCTAGGTTCTGGGGACCCAAATATGAATCACGCATCGTTTTTAACTCCAAAGAACTCCTTCTGCAAAGACGATTAACATGTACTCATATATGCAAATAATTTGCATGAGAAGTGACCCAGTAGAAGCATCTACAAGATGACTGTGAACAAAGGATAACTTTTCTGGGCAACTGGTGGTTACAAATGTCTCATTTTTTCTTTAGTTAGATTCAAGTAGGTGCGGATAATGATTCCGGGTAAGGGAACAGGAAGTACAAAGGCACGAACATAAGAAAGGGCATGAAATATAAAGCTGTATAAACTAGTTCACCACAGGCGATTTAGATCGTCATTGGATGTCTGTCCCTTCACAAAGTGTTTCATTTTAGAACTCTGGTTCCTACTCACATAGGCAGTAGTAGTGATAGGAAAAGTAATCAAGATAATATTGTAGCTATGTGATTACAATACGCAGACACTGTGCTAAGCCATTTACATGAATTACCTCATTTTATCCAAAATAACTCTCTGAGATCAATGTTATTAATAACCCATTTTACAGATTAATAAATGGAGGCCAAAGAAGTTAATCAGTGGGTTCGTATAATTGCCAAGTTTGGGCACAAGAGATACATAAAATGTCATTTAAAAACTGGTTAATTCTGATTTATAATTAACTTCAGATTAGTAAAACTTTGAGATCTACAGTCTAAGCAAAATTAACCTTACTCTTTTATTAGAAACCCCCCACAATATGCTTGTAAAACCATAATACTTTGTTATAGTACTTTTAGTGCCCGATTCTAACCAAGAATTGGACTGTAGTAAATAATATGCTCATATAGGTGTCAGATTCAAACTCTTCTTCCAAATTAAAAAAACGAGCAAACTGATGCTCTTGAGTCATAGGATCTCATCTTTACTGGCATTTGCTAAGTCCGTACTACGTCAGGGCACTTGGTGTCAAAACTGAATAGAACAGAGCCCTTTATAATCTAAGGCGTAAAAGACAAGTGCATCAACGAAACACATGACAGAATGGGTCACATGACAATGAAGATTCAAGCTGCTCTCGCTGTGAGTTGGGGGGTGGTCACATAGAGGGAAGGTCTGCTTAGCTCAGGCAGCAGCTTTCCTAGGCAGCCTTCCCTGATCCTCGCCTTAGCACTAGCCGATGGCCACTTCCCTGCATTCTCTGCTGGACTATACTCCAGCCTTGCACCCCTCAGCGACTGGTTTTAATTAACATTGTACCTCAGGCAAATGACATCCCTGGAGTTCTCGGAGAAGAGGCCCTGACTTTGACTTTGAGGCAGGTGATGGGGCTCAAATATGAAAAAATGGAGGTCTTGCCTCCTGGGACCTAATCATTTAGTGGCAGAAACATTAACTGCGAGTACCAAATAGGCAGATGTACACAATTCTACAGATAACACAGCCCCCTGAAGACAAATTCAGTTGTAACATGATTGACTCTTAGCTCCTATCCTCTGCCCATCCTCCTTTCTCAATTTTCTAAACAGCTAATATTCTTGGGGTTTGGTAGGTTGTAGGGGAGGCAAAGCCAAGAGGTAATATGGCGGCAATCTCTTCAGGAGAATTGAGAGCCAACTGACATTGATACTCAGGCTGAAGCCCAGAACTGCCACCAGCTGACACCTAATTCAGCCTGATCTAAGGCGGCTTTGGATTTAAGGACTGTTCCCTGAACTCCAATAATGGAATAATGGCATTTGACCCAACTGGGTGTTTTGGATCCCAAGTATCACATATTTTTAAATTGTTTTATTGTACTTCCAGGAAGTATGGACATCACATATTTTTAAATTGTTTTATTGTACTTCCAGGAAGTATGGAGATACAAACAGGCTGCTAGGACAGGGAACACAAAAGAAAAACATTCTACCCAATATGAGGATTTGGCTGCTTCCCTCTACCACACTATCAGGTCTTGAACTCTGTCTAATTTATGTTTGCATGGTGCTATCATCAATGCTGAGCTTATTTATTTGCTAAATAAATGAACCCCATCTGAGCAAATCAGGGTAGGCTTCATGTAAGAGGTAACCCTTGGGACGCGGCTTAGAAGAGCTGGGTTTGCGCAGACTGCACTGAAGGAGAGCCAGCATTCCAGAATCAGAGAGCAGCAAGAGAAAAGGCACAGGCTAGGAAGCTGCGAAGCCGTGTGTGTGGGAAGACACACTTTCAGCTAAGCACAGAGAACTCATATAATGGGGGAGGGGGGAGGGCCAGAAGAATAAATTAAGGCTATCATGTGGAGGCCACCATATCTGTACTGAAAATCTTTACATTATCTTTAAATGGAACCAGTCACATCTTATGACGTGACAATGAAAGCGACGGCAGAGGACTGTGTGTTTCAAACTCACTCGCCAGGGATAGTTTGACACTAAACCCACATCATAAACTAGATACTCACAGGTGTGATAACGCCGAGAGATCGTTGAAAGCACCTTCAGGCACAGCAGAAATGTCATTTCCATGTAAAGAACTAAAAGCAAGAAAAAGCAAAATTAGAATTCCCATAATTCAGAGAGTTCAGAAAAATTCCTATGCCTGTATAAAATTTCAGTTTATAATAAGCATTTTAAAATCAGTGCAGACAAGATGGTCTATTCAATGTATAGTCTTGGTACAAATGGGTATCTAGTTTGAAAAGCAAAAAGTTAATACCTGTCTCACATCATATGCATAAAATCAATTCTAGATTGATGAGTTAAATGTAAAAATAAAACTAAAATCTATTAAAAGAAAATACAGAAGAGCTCCTTTTCATAAGAGTGGGATAGGGAAGGCTTTCAAAAGCACTGTATAAAACTTAGATAGAAATCATAATGAAAAAGAGTGACAAACTTTTGACAACGTAAAATATATTCATAATATAAAAGATTACATGTAAGGAACAGCATGGGAAATACGTGTAGCATATATAAGATACAAGGAATAATTCTTTGTGATAATACCTGCAAACTTAGTCAAGTAGTAGATGCATAAAGATATGTATGAAAATAAGGAAAAGACAAAGTACCCAATCAAAAATGGGAAATGATGTGATCAGGCTCATAGATTAAGCAGCACAAATGCTCAATAAAAACGCAAAATATACTCCAGTACTCTAGTAATTGGAATTTCTAATTAAAACAGAAATGGAAAATAATGTTCCATTTGTCATATGCCAACATGAAAGGATTAATAATATTCAATATTTGCAAGAGTGCTTAAAAACAGGCACTCTATTAAACAGTGGGTGGAAAAAGTACATGGACAAAAATCTTTTTTGAAGGACAACTCGATGGCTATTTTTGGTGCTCTCCCAGTATACCTGACAGCAACTTCCCACTGCAAATCACTGCTGAATGCTAGCACATTTGCACCAAGATGATGTGTAGAATGTTCTTTCGAGTGCTGTACAGAACAACGAACATTTGGAAGTAAAACAAATGATTGATAGTAAAGATGTGGCAGAACAAGAACAAATGCTCTTTCTGGTGTTTAAAAATTACTATATGTAGCTGCGGACAGACATATATCATCATAAAGAAACAAATGCATATAAAGGAGCACTGGGAGAGGGCAGTAAAGTGTTTAACGGTAAATTCTGGGGGAGGGTGTTGGGATTCGAGATCATGTTTTATTTCATATCTTTTAAAATTTGTGTACTAGATAATCTGTAAAGAAATTTGAATTCCCTACAGTTCTTTCAAACTTAGTTGAATCTATATAAAACATACATCTAAATGCTATATATTATCAAATAAACAACTACAACAAGTATCACAGAAGAGATTATATCGTCTAAATGAAAGCTGTTGAACAATGATACAGTAAGATAGGATTTTCCTATTTCCAAATTTATAGTAAGCCCTAATGTATTTATCCAAAAACACCCCAAGAATCAACAAGCAGTTGAATCATTAAATACACCACCAAAAACTTGACCCCTGAGAAAAAAGGTATTTCGTTGAACGTTGGATGCTTACAGTAATCGAAGGGACTTCAATCCGTCGAAGGTTCGAGGAGGAATACATCTCAGACGGTTGTAACTAAGAATTCTGAAAGCAAACATATGCCAATTTGTTTTACTCAGGTATCCCCAAAATGGCCAAATGTCATTTTTAAAATAAAGTGGTTAAGACAAGTGTTATTTTAGCATCTTATAAACTGAGAACACTGACACATATTAGTTTAAAAAATATTTTGTGTTGTTTCACTTTGACAACAGGTTAATTTCCTAAGCACAGTTCAGAACGTTTTCTACCCCCGCTGGACGCTGAAGCCTCAATTATGCCATCTCTGACGTGACTTCTTCTAGAAGCGTGCTTAAGGATGTCCCCTCACCCCACCAACAAATGTAAAGCATGCTTTGTTTCTTTTATAAAACCCAACGAACACTTTTTGTTAATGTCAGTATTTGTTGGCTTACTGAGGTTTTGTTTGTGTTTTTTTTTCCCCTCAAAAAGTATTTACATTCCTCAAGGGCAGAGATGCCATCTGTCTTGTTTACAAGGAATGTCCAGTGCCTAGAAGATGAATTTTGTCCAGTGAATTCATCAGAACTCGGTGCCACACTTTCATACTCACAAGGTGAGGAGCTGGGTCATGTTGCTGAAGCTCTGGTTAGAAAGCGTGCTTATCCGGTTGTTACTTAAGTCTCTGAAAGACAGAAAGAGAGAAAGGGAGCTGACTGTACCACAGAAATGAAAATATTAGTGCTTCACAGAAACAGGAGGTCTTTTTGTTCACAGTCACAGCGGCATTGTCAGTGCTCAGCTTTTATCTGAAAATGACAAACACTGGGTAACCCAACCCTCTGGGGTGGATTGTAATGTTATTCATAATCACTCATATCCTGCTCTGTTCAAATTAGACATGACCCTACACCTTGTTTTGGCCAGTGAAGTGTGGGCACCAGAGCCAGTTTCACGTCAGGATAGAAGATTTAGAGCGAGCTCACTGTTTCCATCGCCCTCTCCTCTCTCTTCTGAAAGGCTTGTGATGCTCCCCAGAGCCTGCGCCTGTTGCCTGGTCCCAGAGCAGAGACATGTGGAGGCCATTTACAGCAGACGTATTTTATGGGTGAGAAATAAACCTTTGTTCTTGAAAATTCCATCGGTTATACATACTTTATCTTCATTGATACATAGGCTCACTAATGCACATAGTCACGTTTGATAACTGAAAGAATTCCTCATTTAGGTACACGCAATGCCATAATTAAAAACAATGCCTTAGTGAAAAACTTTGTCCTTGGCAAAGTCACTAGCACATAGTAGGCCCTCAGTAA
>NW_017731567.1:2007758-2217758 GCF_001890085.2 Hipposideros armiger | reverse complement strand
TTCTTTGTGGTTTACCTAAGAAGGAAGGCAGGTATCTAACCATTTTTATGTGAATGAGAAGGTTCGTTCAATCAACCACATTTTTAGTCAAACTCCAGTTGGCTTGTGTTTGTGTAGCGACAACACCATGACAGGCATTCACTACTGGCAGAACTCGGCTCCTGAGAGCAAGACCACTATTCATTGCCTTCGTATGTATTGATACTCAGTACAGAGCAATGGATGCTTTAACGGAGATATTTGGGAATTTAAACATTAGATTTCAGTTAATAATACCTTAAAAGTCATTTTTACCACTGTATTTACCTACTTGGTGATATTAATTTTAGGAGGTTTCACGGAAAGTCACAACATTTCTCAAGAGCATAAATAGAGCCATCTACATGTAAAAGTCATAATCAAATAACCACATATAAATAAATTTTCCCTTTTTGATTAGAGTCAGCAGAATAATCAGAAAATAGATAGGCTTTGGATAATTGGCAAGAGAAGAAGGTAATGGAATACTTAAAATTATACCCATGATGTCACAAAAAGAACAGTAAATTCCATCTCCCCCAGAGGCTGTTCTTTCCCAGAATACAGATGGTGAGAGGTAAAAAGGTCTTCCAGTAACTTGGGTCATCTGGCCATCGTGTGCCCACAATCAGTTTTGGGGCACTGGGCACCGTGACCCCTTCTGGCCCCATGTTGTCAACCACAGATTCAGAGCTGAGATTAGTATTTTCGCTGGATACAGAAGGAGCTGAGAAATCGCCAAAGATAACAATCTCTTTCAACTATTTCAAAATGAAAACAGTTACATAAAAGTCACAAATTATCAAAATATGTAATAAATATTTGATTAAGAGTTGGGCATATATTATGACTCACGCCTACTCAAATTTTCTGACTTTGTATGCCCACTCCACTCCCTGCTTTCTTTTCTCTATTTTTTTCTTTTCTCTAATTTTTTCTTGGTACCACAAGAGGGCAGCATGATCCCATACACCAGAGCATTCTTTTCTTTTTTTTTTTTCCAGAAAATGTCTTAACAGGAAGCTAAAAAGATTCAGAACGTGTGTTATGTGGATGTTTACATTAAAACAACCTAAGAAGAAAATTATATGGAGCTGATTAACTATAATAGATACCACTTGTTGAAAACTGTTCACCAATACATACTTATTTTTGCCAAATTCTTTAATAATTTAATATAATAAGCACATGAAATTTTTCTAATACATGTGTATATGTTACTATAGAGAGGAACCCTGCTGACTTGGTGAGATCCTAAGAAGCAGCTCCCTGGGAGGTAAAACTAGAATTCACAAGAGAGAGATGAGTTATTCCTCTCTGTAACCTATTTTCTTTAGAAAAAAAAAAAAAAGGCTTACTTTTTAAAAATGGGTAGGGAAATAAATTGAAGGCTACCTGACAGAAGAAACACATAGATTGTATAGATGGACATGAACCAAGCAGGTTCTCAGACATAGTTTAGTAAGGCAATTAAAGATGGTTTAAAATTATTTGATGGTAATCAGGTAAACAAACTTAGGCATGGGCCAGTTAAAATGGTAGAAGAAGGGGTTTCCTAGGGAAGATGATGTGAATGTTATGCTGAGGGTTATGTGCTCAGCTGGAAACTCTCAGGATCAATGCTTTGCATATCTTATAGAATACTCTACAGGCACGTGGCTTCCCAGCATTGGATGGAGAGTAGTCTTCTGAAATAAATGCACATTAAAGTAAGAATTAAGTGCCTAATTACACACATGCACACCCCAAGCAGTGCTTATGGTTAATTAACAACCGTGACTGGTAGCAAGAGAGAGAAACTGAACACTTTACAGCAACTCAAAGCTAAGAGGGACCTTCTGTGTACATGTGCCAAGATCACACCTTTTTTGTCTAAGCGTTCAATTCAGGACCAAACAAGGGTTCACAGAGCTGCACGTTGTTTGAAAACAAGTTCTTTGGTAACTGAAGTGGCATCTTCTTAAACCTCATTAAGCATGTTCCATGTTGCCAAAAGTTTATCAAAGCTGCTCATTTGGAACACTCATGCATATTTACATGAATTAGATTTGGGCTTAAATGGTTTTTGATACAGGATTCCACACAGACAAAAAAAATAAATGATGCAAAATGATTCCAATGCACATCAAGCACTTATACATGGCACCTTCCCATCCAGATAATGGAATGGATAGAGCATGCATGCATTATTAGTTAAGCAGCTCATTCTCTGATCGCTTCCATTCCACATATATAGCATGAGGCAACTAAGGCAGTGTGGGGGGTGCTTAGTATCTAGGTATGTGTATAATGGCCATGTAGTTTGCAGTTAAATATCAGTTATGAAAATGTTAGGGATAATTGGCCCCACACCCTTTACAATCTAAAGGACTCTGGTTCAAGTCCAAAGGGCAGTATCTTTTTTTAAGGGTAAGGATTATGCCAACTTCTTCTACCTTCCAGATATTTATGTCCCATATTTACATCCCATAGGTGAGATATTCTCCCAGAGGACATGGTGGTAAAGAATAATTAACCATATGGAATAGCCCAGGCACTGCAGATAAACTAAATATACATCATTTCCCAAAGTGCATTTGATGGGGCATTAATCTTGCAAGATACTCCACGAGAAAAGGGCTTTAGAGACAAATAAGTGTGGGCGCTACCTTCTATTTTACCATCCTCTCTTGGAGCTTTGCAGTACATCTTAGTATAATAAAGGCACTGAGAAATCCTGCAGCGAGAAACCAGCATTTCCAAGGGTATCTGAACTAGCTTTATATTATTGGTTTAGGGTTTTATGTGATACTAATGAAGGGCCCATAGAATGCAATTGGCAAACAGGGTTAAAAAGTTTTATTTTGCGTCCATTTCCCTTGGTGCATGAAATATTAATTGTTCAGGAAAAGAAAACTAAACAAAATTTTAAAAATTAAAAATTAGAAAAAAAACCAAGTTTTACTTACAATTCAGTGACATCTCTTGGAATTCCTTTGGGCAAGACCTTCAAGCCCTTGTTGCTACATCGAACCACTGTATCCAAGCAGGTACACTCCGTAGGGCAGCGAGAGAGTGGGGAACAGCTATTGTCATCATTGCCTAAATTCCCCGAACAAACACAGGACAACACAGGCTTGTGGCTTTGAAGATGTTAGAAGCCATTCTACGCCTTTAAATTAAGGCAAGAAGCACATATCTTGAATCATATGATCACTGCCATACAGGGCATTAAGGATTTTGCAAATTGACACCATGTGGCTTATATAGCAGACCGCCTAGGGCAGAATTCCAGAAAATGACCTCCAATTTGTATTATCCATACCAGTATAATAGTTATTTGCTTTATTAAGTTATTTATACAAGTTATAATCATTTTAATTAGGATATATAAATTTAAACTGAATTATGGAGAAATTGTTAAGGAGACAGACATGAAGAGGCATAAAGGGACAGATTAATTAAAAATGTTTAGCAAAAATTGTGTGGGTCTCTCATTTTAAAATATAGGGCTCAAATGAGAATTCTATTCACTGGCAATAATAATAGAACCTGCTTTACCTACCTTGCGGGGCTATTATCTAAATCAAATGCAATGATATATACAGGGCATTACAAAACGGAAATTATTTTTGTTAGATTTGCTAGCATTGCAATTTTAGAAGTCAATTGCTTTTCACATTTGGAAATGGTCGTTACTAAAAGAGATGCTCAGGATAATGAAAAAATATGACAATGAAGTTATAAAAATAGTATTGACCCCAAGGTGGAAACTGGAAAATCTAAAATATTCAGAGACAGCAAGTCGACTTGGATGTGAAAGTGTAGTCTGAGAAAGTAAGTGTCCTGTTAAAACATAACCAAAGAAAACAGCACGACAAAGCAAAAGACGCACAGTAACTATCTTTGAACAGATACACTGTTGAGTCGTGGCCACAGCATCAGAACAGGTGCTCGGACGCCGGGCGACCCAAGATTTGGCAAGGCCTCCTTACCGTCATCACATGTGAAGTCTTGGATGGCAACATCCTGGATGGGGATTTCTTTGAGGAAATATGGTTTCTGACATCGAGGATTCCCGGTTACAATTCTTTTCTTCCTGAGCCATTCTCCCAACCAAGCCAGGTAGCAGTTACAGTTAAAAGGATTGGCCAACAGGTTTCTAAGCGCCACATGCAAACAATCAGAGTTGAGTTCAGGGTTACATTTTCCGGCCTCTCAAAACCCTGCTATTTCTGCTGGAGTGGTTCCTACTTTTCCTTTGTATGTCTCCCCTCCGCTCCCGATTAACATTCAGTCACACACAACACGGGGGATGCACTTTTGTTTTGGCTAAATATTTATTTGTGAAACTTACAAAGTAACACTTTCATATAAGAATTCTTCAGATGATTTCATGTGAAAAATTCAGTGAAGGTAGCAATTTAGGGTTTATGCAGGGATCCTGAGAGATAGCTCCTTGAGAGGTCATTTAACCTTGTCCCAGGTCCAACTTGCTGTCAGACTTCCCTACACCGATACCGCAATAAGTTAATATAAAGATGAAGGCTGATTACCTTATATTATTGAGTTTAACCTGACAACAGCTACTTCATTAATCTGTCATTTCAAGATTTCCATCTCTTATTTGCTCCAGAGAATAGGTTTCCCATCTAAACGGACAGCTGAGTTGATTAAATGCCAGTTATAAAAATGAATTTACTTCTACAAATCTCCATAATTTTGGCATCTCACCACTTCAGCACAAACCTTTGACAATCCCATTATTTATAAGCATGTCAACTTTAATATGCACAAATTAGTCACTCCATGTAAAACGTCACCTTTTATGTGTGTAGAGGATTAAGTACTTTACTGATGGATGGCTGTTCCCCTCAAATTATTTCTTCACTGGCTTGAGCTACGTTGAACATGTTTGTTTGTTATTTTTGTTTTCTTTCTAACTACCTTTTAAGTTAGATTAGTATATTTAGATGCCACCATTACCAGGAAATCAAATCAGTTATATGATTTATCATTTCAAACATTGCTTTTTAGATACTGACACATAAGGGGCCTGAAATACATTGTTTGGAAAGGGTTTTTTTTGTTTTTTTTTTTTTATATTTTCTGAGTACTGTCTACAGACCAACAAATATGTTTTATTTTTGTATTGTCTACATAAAATATCCTCCTGGACAGACTCAACCGATTTCTTCACTATTTCCTTAATATCACAGCAAATGCCCTCTAGTGAACAGCTTTTATTGTTGGTGTGGTCACCCTAACGCAGCCCCTGTCACTGTGAATGATCTTTTTGAACACAGTGTGTTGGCAACAACCCTATCAACTCTGTTTTTATGATATTTATACTGAAAAGACTCCAGTGTGAGAACACTGGGAGAAAGCTGTGCCATTTATTTTATTTACAGCATAATCAAGTTATTAAAGATGAAAATTTATAAATTAAGACAGCATGTTATGATGAAAAAGAATTGACTGAAAAGTACTACAATTTTTTGTTAAATTTTAATGTATGATAGTAGGTAATATTTTTAGGAAAATTAAAATAAACTTAATATGAACAAATTTATCTTTAAAAAATATCTAAAGCCTTGATCACATTTTTATGAAATGCCTAATAATGCATGAAACTGTTATCAATGAAGGTAATAAAAATAACACAGTGGCTCAAGTAATGTGCAAATGAAGACTATTTTTCATACTTACAGAGTAGATAAAGAATGGAGAGTATCAAATGCTCCTGGTGCTATTGTAGTAATTTGATTATCATATAAAGAAAGCAAACGCACAGAACTGAGTCCTATGAAGCTGTCATTCCCTACACAGCTTATGCGATTACTTCTCAACATCCTGAGGGGGGAAAAAAAGAGAGAACATTGTAATAGAGATAAAGCATCAGGCAATCAATTTTGCCTATCTCAGGACCAAAATTACCCCTCTTTGCAAATGTGTAGCATTCGATACTGTTTTCTGAATGTTCTCTTGTCATTAGGAATTGCTGCGATTATGCTGAGAACATTGTGCAAAAATAAAATGCTTAGAGGCGTCAATGATTGCACTGTTACAAAAAGCATGGTGAGCCTCCCCATGGACTACAAACCCATCTGATGAGGTTAGAATGTTTTCCTTTGATGTTATAATTATGTGTGCACGATTACATAATGTCCTAATTCACCTACAGCTCTCTAAGCCCTTGAAGCCCTGTGATTTGTGTATGCACTGTAGTATTACATTTGAGGTTGAACAGAAAGGAGGCAGAAAAGAATCAATAACCACAGCAGACGAAGAACCGAGGGTATCTCAGGGACTTACAGGCCTAGTTAATGCCAACATCAGCTGGGGGAGTCAAACTTGGCTGAGCATCCACAAAGCTTGCGTAAATTATTCTATTTATGAAAACTATTTCATTGTTTTAAGTCCAGAATTTAAAAACAGGCAATGGTTAACAGATCCCAGTTGCCCACAATGAAGTTTAAATGGGCTTCTCCTGAAAAAAATTCTAACAATTTTTTTTAAGTCATTGCCATTAATAGGATTAACACTACGTTCATTTCATCATCACTGATAAAGTCTCAATTCTTTTCTGAAATGTTTACTTTGGGGGCTTAGAAAAGGAACAAAAAGCTTCCAAAAAATCCCATGCCAAAATGAATAGTTGCCATAAATCTTCTTTAGAATTGCTGAAAATTTAGTTTTCCTTAATTTTTATAAACATGTATTTGCCACCCTATTAGAAGATTACAGGATGTAAAACGAAAGGCAACAAGAAATTAAGATAGTGTCCCATTAAAAGTCCAGACTGTCTTATAATAAATAAGAAATAGCAACTTATGCATTCTGTTAAGTCACAGAGAAGAAGAAAGGATGATGCCCTCCTTATTAAGACATAATTTTATGTTAGGGAACAGATGCACAACAGAAAAGTGCTTCTATCTGCACTATCCTTTGCCATAAATAATAAAGAGCACTTGGTCTGAATCTTGGAGTCACACACCTCTGGAAGAAGCTAAAGAAAGTGCTGCTTTCTGTCACTAGCAAAATCTGTAAGCACATATATACGAGGTGTGATCAAACAATATGGTGAAAGTTTAAATTAAAAAATTATTACGGTAAAAGACACATTGCCATTAATCCCCCTCAAAATACTCCCCCTCACTTCGAACACACTTATCTCATCATTCTTGACCTTTCTGAAGCAGTTCTGGAAGTCCTCTTTCGTGAGTGTCTTTAGTTGCGCTGTCGTGGCTGCCTCGATGTCCTGAATCATTTTGACTTTGGGGAAGAGCCAGAAGTCACACGGTGCCAGATCCAGTGAATAAGGTGGATGAGGACACACCATAATGTTTTTATTTGACAGAAATTGCTGTATACCAGCAGCAATGTGTGACACGGAGCATTGTCATGTTAAAGGATGATTTATAGCACACTTTAAAACACCCTTCTCTCAACCGTAGCTCACACCCAACTGACTGTACTGAACAAGCTGAAACTTGTCACACACTATCACTAAGGTTCAGTGTGCCGCTTCCCGTATTGAAGATAGCGTTCACTGTGTTTTGTGATCACAATGGGAAGGCTCCGTGTCATACATCATTTCTGGTACGGCAATTTCTGTCAATTAAAAACATTATGGTGTCTCCTTGTCCACCTTATTCACCGGATCTGGCACCGTGTGACTTCTGGCTCTTCCTCAAAGTCAAAATGAGCAAACATTTTGAATCCATGCAGGACATCGAGGCAACCACGACAGCACAACAAAAGACACTCACGAAAGAGGACTTCCAGAACTGCTTCAGAAAGTGGCAAGAACGAAGAGATAAGTGTGATGGAAGCAAGGGGTAGTATTTTGAGGGGGATTAATGGCAATGTGTCTTTTACTCTAATACTTTTTAAAATTTAATGATTCACTGTTTTTTTCGATCACACCTCACATATCGCATTCCACCTGCAACTGGTGATTCAAAGACTCACTGAAATATGTATACGTGCAGAGGTTTACTGATCCCAAAGGGTTAAGAAGTATAGGGGCAATGAGGAATGTTTTGTCAAAAATCTTTATAGCTCCAAGCTGAATGATACCCTTAGAGCAGTGGTTCTCAACCTGTGGGTCACGACCCCTTTGGGGGTAGAAAGACCCTATCACAGGGGTCGCCTAAGACCATTGGAAAACATATTTTCGATGGTCTTAGGAACCGAGACACCGCTCCTCTATCTGTCTCCATGCTTCAAGACAAAATTTCATTTATTTGTAATTAGAAATAAATATTTCACAATATATAATTACATATTGTTTTTGTGATTAATCACTATGCTTTAATTATGTTCAATTTGTAACAATGAAAATACATCCTGCATATCAGATATTTATATTACGATTCATAACAGTAGCAAAATTACAGTTATAGAATAGCGACAAAAATAATTTTATGTTTGGGGGTCACCACAACATGAGGAACTGTATTAAAGGGTTGTAGAATTAGGAAAGTTGAGACCCAATGACTTAGAGGAACAGACATGTCCAGATAAACCTACTTTAGGCTTTTGACTAACCCAAGCTTGCCTCTAAATGCCCTTTTATGTTTGTTGTGGCACAGTGGGATTAAGTAGAGAGCCAGTGGGTGTCTGTCTCAAATGCCAAAATGTAAGAGGGACAAAAACATTGCTAGAAATGTAAAAGAAAGATGAATTTAGAGAACTTGTCTCAGGTAGAGTCCTGCAAATGGAACTCGTTAGTCAGAAGAAATAGTTTGAGAAACTCTTTGGAGTAGTGTAATGAACTGAATTGTGTCCTTCAAAAACTCATATGTTGAAGCCCTAACTCCCAATGAGACTGTAGTTGAAAACAGGATTTTAGGGAGGTAATTAAGGTTAATGAGGTCTTACAGGTGGAGCTCTAATCTGATAGGACTAGTGTCCTTAAGAAGGGGATGGGAGGGCCGGCAGAGTGGTTCAGCTGGTTAAGAGCTTGCTTAAGAGTGCGAACTCTGGGGCCGGCCGAGTGGCACGATGGTTAAGAACTGGCTTGGGACACCAGAGGGCCCCGGTTCGGATCCCATATATGAGGGCCAGTGACACTGCCCTCTACAGCTAAGATGCTGAACAACAGCTCGACCTGGAGCTTGGCTGCCATGAGTCGCCAGCAACGGCGTAGGCTGCAGCCCCTGCTGCAGTGGGTTGCCATGGGATACCGTGTGTAGCCAGCAGCCAGCATGAGCGGCCAGCAGCCACTGTGAGCGGCTGTCCAGAAGCCGGCGACTGATCTGCCTCGCCTGGGAAGAGCGCAATGATGGAGCCAACTTGGGCCAGTGAAGCAACGTCCTCCACAACTAGACTGAAGAACAAAACGGCAGCAACTTGTCTGTTCCCCTTCCCCAATTCCCCAGCACTGTTCCCCTCCCCCAATTCCCCAATAAAATATTAAAAAAAAAAAAGAGTGCGAACTCTGAGCAACAGGGTCACCGGTTCGATTCTCACATGGGCCAGTGACGCTGTGCCTGAGCTGAGCTGCTGCTGAGCTGCCAACCAGCTGGTGAGAGCACGTGCTCCTAAAAACAAGGTTGCCAGTTCGACTCCAGCATGGGATGGTGGGCTGCGCCCCACCCTCTCCCACCCACCACCCCCGACTAAAATTGAACATGGCACCTTGAGCTGAGTGGTTGCGAGCTGCCAAAGGGCAGACAGATGGCGACTGGACTTGGAGCTGAGCTAGCTGCGCCTTCTACAACTAAGATTGAAGGACAACAACTTGGCTGTTCCACTTCCCCATTTCCCCAACACTGTTCCCTCCCCCAATTCCCCAATAAAATCTTTAAAAAAAATAAAAAAGGAAGGGGAAGGGACACCAGAGCCCTCTCTCTCCGTGCACACAAAGAAGGGCCATGTGATGATACAGCAGAGAGGTGACCATGTACAAGCCAAGAAGAGTCCTCACCAGACACCAACCCTCTCAGTGCCTCGATGTTGGACTTATAGCCTCCAAAACTGTGAGAAAAAAAGTTTCTATTGTTTAAGTCATCCAGTCATGATTTCTTATTAAGCAGCCCAAGATGGACTAATATAGGTAGTTACAGGTTCCCCACGCCACTCCCTGCCCCTTCTACTGCCCATTCAAGGAGAAGGTTCCAGTAACAAGCAGTCCCTCAACTACTGTCTAAGGGAGGTTTCGCTCATTGCAGGATTTGTGTTTTGCTGTGTTACCTGAGACAGCTTGAGTGGGGGACGGGGGGTGGGGTAGAAGTAGATGTGGCATCGTCTCTGCCTTCTTTCTACACACTCCTCAGTATCTCCCCCATAAAAAGGCTGAAGGAGTATTTAAATAACATATTGAAGGGGCTCCAAGTTAGCCCGTGAGGGGTCAGAGGGTGGCAATCTGGTTCTGCTGGATGGACAGGATCCAAGCTATCCCTCAAGGAACATACGTCTTCCATGTGCAAACAAGTTTGAGAAGGCTTTGAATTTACGGTGCCATTAACATATCCCCACTAGCTGGGGGATGCACTCTCTCTTTGCATCTGATAAAGAGCAGGCCATGGGCTTCCTGGGCTCTCAGTTCTCCTGGCTGTGGCTCTGAGGGCTGTGGGAGAGGGTGAGGGTTAAGGGCAGACGGTGGAGCTTGGGGTTCTCTCCACTGCAGTCACCAAGGGCCGCTGCTTGGTAACAGTTTATTTCATGTCTTCCAAAGGCTTCAGAGTTTGGCGTGTGTCCTCCAATTTTTAGGCCACCATGTTTCTCAAACAGAATTATATACTTTAGAGATAATGAAAACTACATACATGCTCTGTAGAAAATTCAAGCAACTCAAAATGTTATCCTTACTTGTCAATCCAATCCCATCCTCCTTGGCCAACAACTTTCTGGAAACATATAGAATTTCTTTTTCCCAACTTCACTCTCCATGAGATAGCAGACATACCTCTTAGCATGTTTACTTTGAAATAGGTATTGACATTTCTACCAACAGTCAGTCTCTCTCTTTTTTGCTAAGACCTTGCAGGGGCAGAGAGAGGCGGTCTCCAGATTAAGCTGTTAACAGTTCTTCTGCCACATAGGTTGAGGCAGACTCTGAAGCTAGAGACCTTGGGCCAAGATTGAGTCTTAGAGGGGAGGTGTTTGAGGAAAAGAGAAGAGGATGAACATTCTGAGGCAGAACAGAGGAGCCAGATCTGTACAAGCACTGGAGCAAAGTTGATCTTTTCTGTTGAATCTGCAGCCTGGAAAGACTCTTTTGATCTTGTGCAAGCAACATACTGAGGTCAGAGGTATTAGAATAGATGCAGTCTGTATCCACAAAACATGTGTGTGTGTGTGTGTGTGTGTGTGTGTGTGTGTGTGAGAGAGAGAGAGAGAGAGACAAAGAGAGAGAGATTGAGAGATGGGGAGTGAGGAAGAGTAGGATCTATAACCTCTCTCCAGGATTATAATGACTCATGAACTACAATTCTGTGGCAGAAGTCACCACGCAAACAAGAACACTTACAAAGTTTTGAGGCTTTCCAGTCCCTTGAACATCTTATGCTGCACATTCTCCAAGCGATTACTCGTGAGAAGTATTTCATTTACACCAGATGCTCCTTCGAAAGCTCCCTCTTCAATGTCTGTGATCTTATTGTTGCTAAAGTTTCTGAATAAAAATTGTTGAAACAAAGATTTTAAACAATGTCTTTCCAGCAATGAGGGCTCTGAGACAACATATTTGATCGTTTTCTTCTACTGAACAAAGTCTTCCACAGTCTGCATGCTCTTCACTGCCCAGCAGTCTCAGGACTCCAAAGAGACACCACGATTCCATGAAGCCAAAGTAATAACAATACTAAGGGCTAATGTTTATGGTGAGAAATGCCAGCCTGGTCATTGTCAAAGTGATCTGAAAGGGTCCCCAGCAGTACAAAATTCTTGAGGTCAGGTACTGAGTTGCATAAACCTTTGTTTGCCACAAAATGTAATAAGGGACTTTTCAAAGAAATGTCCGATTAAGATTGTTGAATTAATTAATGAGGAAAGAAGGCAGCTGGGGAGAGAGAAGAAGGGTGGACTAAAATGTATTAGTGTTCAGATAGCCTCAGACATGTATATGAAAATGAGTGTGTTCCCAGTTAAACTTCTTACATAATAAGAAGCCAACTTAACTGTCAGTATTTTGTAGGATACCAAATGCTACAATGTTTGCCCAGAGGGCAAGCACATCCAGTTGAGGTAACACCTTTCTGCACATTCTTTCTTGTTCTCACTGCTCATGCCAAGACTAGGAAAGCCCACAGAACAAGGGTCATTCCTACATATCATTTTATTCCTCTGAGAACACTGCACGTAATAGCTGCTCAATAAATATACACTGACTTGAAAGGCATTTTATAGCTACAAGTAAAGAGCAGTTAGTGTCAGTGGAAAAAAAAAAAGGATAATTAAGCAGTTAGAAACTCTTTGGGAGGCAGTATACCATGGGGGTCAAGGGCACAGGAGCAGTTTCAGCCTTCTCTCCCGCCTACAGTCTGTGTGTCTGTGGGCCAGTTACATATATAAAGTCACAGAGGTCAGAGAAAAATGCTCCTTTCCTCCCTGACGCTTCCCCACATGTGGAGGGTGCTCTGCGGGCCTTACATGCTTGGCCTCTGCCCTGTCGCTCCCTCCCTCCTCCTCAGGGGGGCAGAGTACTTTCTCGGTTATCGTTTACTGTGTTGATTATTGTTGAAACTGCTGAGCTTACAAACTTCTTTTAAAGTATGAGTGGCGGACATGTAGTAACACAGATGAGCTATGGAGCCAGTGTAGCAATCATTAATTTTGACTATCTTTTAATGAAAGTTTAATGAAGCAAAAAGTCAAATAGTTGACATGAATGTGCTGTAAGAGAAATACCAGCATGGTTGGGGGAATTGTAAAGGAAGTTACAAAACATTGCTGCACCCATCTCTAATGTGCTTGGATGCTGGATTCCTGCTGTGGCCACAGAACAGGCCAGCTGTCTGAGTGAAATGTCAGATGCGAGGGAGGGCTCTGCTATGGAAATGTGGTTGGCCTCATTTGAACACACAGAAAAAAAAGCCAACTACTTGGCTTCCTCTTAGAGGTTACTTTAAATTCATGCCATAGGTAGTCAGAGTGTGGAAATTTCTCAGGATATTTCATATTTTTCCAATTTCCAAAGAAATCTAAATAAAACTGCAAAGGGATGGGAAAAACAACAAAACACCACAGAAATTTTAAAAAGATGGCTAATGCACGGCTTACATTTTACGTAATTGAGGAAGTTTCTTGAAGATTCCTGTAGCTTCCAACACCGTGAATTCATTATTATTGAGTCGCCTAGAGAAAAAAGAAACAGAGACGTTTGATTATAAAGAGTCAGGAAGGGATTAAATTTTATTTCTCATACAGAATTATAACACTATTTAAGATTATCCTAGGACACACATCACAGAAGATTTCTGGAAAAGTACAGTCATCCCTCAATATCCATAGGGAATCGGTTCCAGGACACTCCTTGGATCCCAAAATTCGTGGATGCTCACATCCTTTATATAAAATGGCATAATATGAGGTGTGGTCACAACATATGGTGAATGTTTAAATAAAATAAATGTATTACAGTAAAAGACACATTACCATTAATGCGACTCAAAATACTCCCCTTCACTTCAAACACACTTATCCATTGTTCTTGCCACTTTGTGAGCAGCTTTGGAAGTCCTCTTTCATGAGTATCTTTATTTTATCCTCTATAATGACAACACTCCATGTCACACATCACTTCTGGTACGGCAATTTTTGTCAAATAAAAACATCATGGTGTGTCCCCATCTACCTTATTCACTGGATCTGGCACCATGCAACTGCTGTCTCTTCCCCTAAGTCAAAATGACCACGAAAGGTTAACACTGTGAATTGATTCAGGACATCGAGGCAGCCATGACAGTGCAACTAAAGACACTCATGAAAAAGGACTTCTAGAACTTCTGCAGAAAGTGGCAAAAATGATGGGATAAGTGTGTTCAAAGCAACGAGGAATATTTTGAGGAGGATTAATGGCAATGTGTCTTTTACTGTAATACATTTTTTTATTTAAACATTCACCATATATTTGATCACAACTCGTTTTTGTGTATAACCTACACACATCTTCCCATATACTTTAAATCATCCTTAGATTACTTAGAATACCTAATACAATGTAAATGCTATGTAAATGGTTGTTATATTGTATTGTTTAGGCAAACATGACAAGAAAAAACGTCTGTACATGTTTTGTTCACATGCAGCCATTTCAGGCCTAAATATATAGGGCACATCAGCAACAATATAGTATTTTTTTTTTAATATTTTCGATCTGAGATTGTTAGAATTCACCAATGTGGAACCCAAGGATACGGAGGGCCAAGTGTACAGAATTTTTTTTTCCATTTCACTCAAATTTTAATGATCAAAATAAAATAGATTAAGAAGTACACAGTAAAGAAAACCAGTAAATGAAAATCAAAACCAGCTTTCATTCAGTCGTCTGCAGAACAAAGTTTCTCAAGTTTTTTGCTCACTATTGCCTCTCCCCCAGAAAGCATTTTAGACTACTGTTTCCTAATCACTTGCTCCACAATCTTTTTGTTGAGAGCTTTATTGATATACAATTTATATGCTGTAAAGTTCACCCTTTTAAATTGTACAATTCAGTGTTTTTAGTACACACAAAATTGTGAACTTACCTTTGCTACCTAATTCCAGAACATATTCATCTCCCAAAAAAGAAATCTCATGCCCATCAGTAGCCAGTCTCAGTTTGCTGCCCCCCCCCCCGCCCCCCAACCCTCAACTCCATGCTGCTTCAGTCCTTGGCAACCACTAATTTACTTTCTGCCCCAATGGAGTTTTCTACTCTGGACATTTCATATAAATGGAATCATACAAAATGTGGCCTTTTTGGGCTGGGTTTTTCTTCTTTGCATAACGTTTACAAGGTTCATCTATGTTTAGCAGATATCAGCGCTGCATTCCTTTTTGTGACCAAATAATATTCCATTGTATGGACATACCACATTTTGTTTATCTGTTTATCAGTTGATGGATATTTAGGTTGCTCCTATTTTTTATTATGAATAATGCTGCTTGCACACATTAGTGTACAAGTTTTTCTGTGGGTATACATTTTCAGTTTTTTTGGATATATACATAGGTGTGAAATTGCTGGGTCACATGGTAAATGTATGTTTAACTCTTTGAGGAAACAGCCAAACAGTTTTCCAAAGGGGCTGCATTATTTTACATTCCCACCAGCAATGTATGAGGAATCCCAATTCTCTCTCCTGTACTGTCTTTCGTTTCTTTATTTGTTTTCATGGGTGTGAAGTGTTACCTCATTGTGGTTTTGATTTGTTATTCCCTAATGCCTAATGATACCAGAATTTTTTCATATGCTTATCAACCATTTGCATATCTTCCTTGGAGAAATGTCCATACAAGTAATTTGACCACTTTAAATTAGGCAATGTACATTTTTATATTTTATTTTATTGTTGAGTTTTAAGAATTCTTTATTCATTCTGGATATAAGTCCTTTATCAACACATGATTTGCAAATATTTTCTTCCAAGTGCTGATTTTTGAAATGCATAATTTAAAATTTTTCTTAATTTCTTAAAACACACACACATCCTCTGCTGAAAAATAAATTAGATGCTAATTTTTAATACAATTCTTGGTTGACAAGTAAGCCTTGTTAAGGTATTACCATGCTGGAGGATATGATTTGAATTATTGCTTGTAGTATTACTGAAAATAAGCATAACTCCCTACATGATTATAAAAATAGAGTTCAGGGTTTTTATTGCATGGTCTCCATGCATTTCTACAAGTCCTGGAGCTATGAAATAGCTTCATGAACTAACACAAATAATAACAATAATAATAACAAAAGCATCACTATAAACAGGGTAGTTAGTTTCTGTCATCTCTTTGAAGGCACTACATTATTTTTAATTATTCAAATGGCTTAAAATTCATTAGTAACAGGCGTGCATATAAGCACAGTGGGAGCAAAACTATAAAACACGATCCCTGTCATCAAGGGGCTATAATCTAGTTGAAGACAAAAGGATTATACATGCGCAGAAAGACAACCAACTATGCAAAGTGTCAGTGACAAATACCAGATGGTGCTGTACATAATGATGAGATTTCACTAGGTTTTCCTTGGCTTTTTAGAACACTAACTTTAAATGTCTTACTTTTATAAATAAAGTCAGTAAAGGCAAAACATACACCGGCATAGCATCTATAAACGATTCAACAAACATATTTTAGCACCAGGTACGTGCTAGGCCCTGTGTTAGGGTTTTAAATATAAATTGATCATACTCTGCCTTTTCAGCTTTTCCTGCTATGCTATCCATTGTTCAGAAAAACAAAACAAAACAAAACCTTATCCTTGGTGCTTTAATACTTGATAATCACTGAATCCTTGTACCCGTGAAGTCAGTAAGGTCGTGAAGCAGGTAAAAAGGCTCTCAGATTGACTTCATAATTAATAGAGATTCAAAATGATAATTCTCAAACTACTTTATTTGATTGCTACAAACACTAACTATGGTAAAAATCTATTACGTGCTTAGAAATGAGTTTGGGCATACATAATGCTGAATAAATAAATATCAAATGAATGCTGTTATTATGGGTCGTATTAAGTGCTAACTGAATTTTTGAAAGGTAAATTAATGCTGGTAGTTGTATCTTGGGCCAGAAAGGTGAAGGAAGATAGCCTGTAATATATTCTTGTACAGATAAGAGTTATGCCAATGTGTGTCAATTAAAACTAGCGCAATGACTGAGAGTAAAAGGGCGGGACAAGAATTGCCACACTTGGATGCGTTCGTTTCCTCCCTCCCAGCTTGGATTTTGGTGGGAGATGAACTCACAGTTCTGCAGTGTACTGGGGGATGTGGTCTGGGGTTTTGGTGAGTTTTTGATTGGAGCAATCAACTGTGGTCCCTTCACAGCGGCACTTTTCAGGGCAAGCCAAATCGGCAAAGCAGTCCCCACTTAATTTTGATCGATAATCTTCTGTGCCTGTTGAGGATTCAAGCCAAAAAAAAATAAAAAAAAGAGAAGAAACTGAGTCTAAAGGTTAGAATGTTCATGAAGTTGCCGGAAGAAAAAAAAGGAAAGATAACTATAGATTATGCAGCAGGGAGACAACTTGGGGAAATTTGGTCAATGGGTGTTGGGAGAGGGTTAAAACAGGGGCTTGGAATTTGCTGGAAAAAAGAGTAACTAGATTCACAGGACAGGAAAACATTAATAGAGATGAGCTTTTCACAGCGGTACTTTCTGCTGATCCAGTTATGAGCCATTCTAGCCTATTTGACAGCTAATCACACAATGGCTGTTAATTGTTAAAAAGATGATTTTTTTCTCGGAGTCAAGAATTTAAAATGTATCCAGTCATAAACATAGTCCTATGTATCATTTTAAATTAGGGCTTTCGAGGCTAATAGATGTACTCAGGTTTTTTCAATTTTCTATGGTCTTTTTATTATTCTCTCCCTCTCACATAATCTTCAGAAATGCCTAAAAAAGCCCTCTTTTTTCATTTTGATTTTATAAAGAGAGACAAGTAAATCCTGATTTAAGCCTCAGCAGCTTGTCATGCTGTAGAAAGCTGCGTGACGTTCCATGGTGCTTGACGGAACCATGTTTTACTCATACCTGGCAACCACATGGTTAGATCAAGCACAACAGAAAATCTCGCTACATAATCACTACACCATCCACTAGGCCAAGGGTAAGACGGAGAGGAAAGATGAAGGGAAGCAGGAGAGAAGCTACAGATGCTCTGGAAGTGTAATACTGTTTACACGACATGCATTCTCCCCGCAGAACGTGTACGACCATAGGAAGAGCGTTACTACCCAAGTTTCCTGGGCACACAAACAAGGGGCTACACTGAAAGGTGCCTCCACCGTTCCTCACAACAGCTGTCGGGGGCAACATCCAGGAAGGCGTTGGAGCTGAGCTATGAGGACAACAGAGACGCTCAAACCATCTGTGGTTTCTTCTTGGAAAAAAAAAAATATGGCGCAAAAGACTGAGACTAGAACAAGGTATATCGGGATTGAAAAGGAAGGACATGGTTTCAGATCAGACACTTTTACTTACAGCCCAAATGGTGAACTCCTGCAAAAGTAAAGATCCCCAAGAAGGAAAGAAAGACAGTAATCCCAATTAAGATAAATTAGCATATAGATAAAGCTAAGGTCTCTTCTTGCTGTGGCGATTAACAGGGAATGGCATGGTAAGGATAGGAATTGTGCTTTATAAACTTTTTTTAAATAATTTTTTGGAAGCACAGTGGCCTTACAGGAAAAGCAGTGGCATACAAGATGCACAGCACAAATGCAGTTCTGGTCAATTCCCTTCAAAGATGACCTCTCTGCAAGATAGCTTTCCTTTTGGGTGATCACTGTAACATCTAGAAGGCCATACAGAATAGCGGTAGACAAGTAAACAGGTAAAATTCAGTGAAAAACTAATCACTAAGGTCTCCAAGGACGCTCATTAGCACATTTGGATTCGTCCTCAGTTGTGGCTTACATGATTTACAACGACTTCTCCAATTTACAAAGAATGTCAGTTAGTTAAAATGGAATCAGAATCTCGTAAATTTATGAAGCCGAATATAATACTTTCATTACATTTGGGAGTTAATGCCATGACGTTTATTGAAAATCTGTTGTATCGTGGTTTAAGTTTTTTAAAAGACAAATGAGGAAATATTGGGAACAAAGTCTAAAATTACTGGTATATTAGGCATCTTACATTTAAAATAATCTGCATTCAATGCTCTGACAATGATGCTTATGTCATGGTGGCTCTTTAAATAGGCTGAAATATTAATTAAAGTCTGGGAAAAAAGGGACAGGGCGACTAAAGAATTCTTTTGAGTCCTGATTTCTATAATTATTGTTTTCAATAATGTAGATTGAATTTTCAGAAATTGACAATTAAATCATAGTATCTGATATAAAAAGTGTTTTCCAAAACCTATTTTGGCTGCTGCCAATCAGTAGGCATAAATGGTATCAAAATTTATGAAAACAACTTGACTTTTGTTCTTTATTTGGTGAATTCAAAATATTAATTTCTAAATTACTCATGAAGTATACTTAAATGTAATAGACAATAATTTGATAACAATTATATTAAGTGCTGTAATTTTGGGATTTAAGTAATATTAATGTTTTATCCTATGGGTGTTCTGGTGTTTAGAATATAACTTTTCGGGGATAAGTAACAGCCACCAGATGACATTCTATTTAATAACTGGGTAAAAATAATGCATTTTAAAGATTGCCAGTGAAAGCCAATCAACTGTTCTTGTGCAGCTGGTGTAATATATAAAATTTTATTAACCATTCAAGCTCAAAAATAAGTAATAAAACAAAACCTGTTAAGTGCATAAAATTATTCAAATTATAATTCAATAATGGCAAGCAACACATACCTCCTTAAAATAGAGAACGAACCCAGAGTTCTTTAGAAAGTAAGTATGGTTTTGCACACTAATGCTATAGAAATATATTTTTATTTACAGCTGTTAAAATATATTATAGACCAGAATATACCCAGGAGATGGTAAATGTGGCCAATTAATACTAACACACATTTTTACATAATGGTTTAAAGCAAACAAGTCAAAAGGCATTTTACACAATTGGCAGGCAAGGAAAAATAATAAGTAAAGACACATATTTCAAAGAGCTAGTTCTAGAATCATCAGCCTTGACAGAGTTAAGACTGTAAGATTGTAGTGGTAAACCATTTCAATGACTTTTCTAAGAAACATTTCATTCATCTGCCTAAGTGATTTAAGGCACTCGTTGCTCAGGAGCTTATGATGGGTTCAGGTTGGATGTCAGTGTTGTTTTGGGGACGTTACATTGTCACTCCAGTTGTGCAGGGATGGAAAGTTACACAGCGCCACTGCCTGTAAACCAGCAGGAAGGGGCGACTTGTCTTGAAAACGTGAAGCCACAGTCAGCAAAGTCAAACAAAAAGTAGGGGACACTTTTGGAGTGTAAAGCCTATAAAAAATGCAAATCCCGTGATTGCGAACACGATTCCATGTGTTTGTAACTAACTTCACGCAGAACTGGCTCTTTGACGACAGCGACATCTGTCTTTAAAATCAGCTCCACAAGCTGTATTTTAAAAACAGGTTGAAAGATCAGAAATACCACGTAAGGAGAGAAAATGACTTAAGGGAGAAAGCCATAGATTCAAACAGTTTAGCTACTGTGAGGCATTTTAGATAAAGGTGCCCAAGTGAAAGTGGGGGTGGGGAAGGTGGGAGTTGAATAATATATATGTTGACCATCAGAAGCTGCATGCAAAGGTTGGGTAGGTGTTCAGGAAACAGCTACGAGTGATCTATGCAGAAGTGAATCTATCTACAGAGTACCCGCTCTACTTTCAAAAGCATGCATATCGAAGTTTTAGAAGCTATTATTTTATCAGGTGAGGAAAGGGTATCTGCAGTTAGTCCTACTACCGAGCAAAACCTACCTGGAATGAAATACTGTTCTTTAGCTAAATAAAAAAAGAGAAAAAAAATAGAAGAGGCACCTGAATGTCAGCAAGCAGAGATATGAGTTATATTAGATTAAGAATGGGCTAAAGTCACTACAGATAATTAAGTGAAAAATGTATATTCACAGCAGCAGCTGAAATATCATAATGTACAGTGAGTAGTAAATGCAGCTAGAACCATGGACAATAATCGACTTTGTCTTGGTATTATTAGCTTTTTAGTTTGAATTAATTGCCGAAGGTGAACTAAGCCTGGAATAGTTAGGTAGCTTACTACCCAAAAGATATAGAATGCACTTTATCATGAGAAAATGGAAAAGATTAGACCAAAGCAAATAGTAAATTTCAATGAAGCTTTCTATTTAATAATAATACAATGCATTTATATTTAGCTTTTTATAAATAAATATAATGTTCCCAAATGTTAAAAAAAATGCCCTTTGGGGGGAAACAATGCATCCTCACAGTCCTATTCAAAATAAGAGAATGCAAAATGAGAAAACAGCATTTCCTGTGAGAAGTGAGGGGGCGGGGGATTTCCCCCCTACTTCTGAGCCTGAGCAAATCATGGAACTCAGCCTCAGGTCCCTTCCTGAAGAAACGGAACACATGATTAATCACCTTACGTTTCTCAAGGAAGGATAGTATAACAAACATGAGACCTAGCAGGCTTACAAAAGCATTCGGAGTTAGCTAAAAGGCCCCTGTTATGTTTGAACCCTGGCACTAGAGCATAAAGTATCCAGGCATCTTTTTTTCTTGGCCGGTGGCCTATTTGTTCTGCTTCATATAGTGTCAGAAATGTTACTTACAGGAAGGCCATATGAATTGTGTTTATAGTTTTCTTTATTTTTTTCATTATGGACGGAAGAGAGAGAAATATAATTCTACAATGTTTGGTGATCCGGCTGAAGGCCAGCTGTCCCTATGCGTCACATAACCACTATGGTTGGTAGCACAGGGGAAACGTCACACGGAGTCACAAATTACCTGAACAACGGAATTTCTTGCTTTTGATCTGTCCGATTCTTTTGTTTGCCAGGCGCCGGGGGCTGGTGCAGCGGGCACCACTGGTCTCGATGGGGTTGGTGTGGAGATAATCCGCCAGCCACTTGAGATGGCAGTCACAAATAAAGGGGTTCTGGGCCAAATGCCTTTCAGAAACACATACAGAACACTTTTATACAAGACCAGCCAGGAGCTTAACTCTCAAACTCAGAGTGAAAACAGCAGTCATCTACCTTGCCCCCAATCACATATACATCACATACATCGTCTGAATGGCCCGGAGAGGTGAAAAGGTCCCTTTGGCGATGGTCTGAAGCTTGTTGTCGTATAAGGAGAGAAGGTTCAAGTTGTGCAGGTCCTGGAAAGCATCTACCCGCAGGCAGTTTATCTTGTTGGCATTCAATAATCTGTTTGACCAAAGAGTTGTAGAATTAAAGTGTAGCATCTCTTTAACCCACCTTCAAGAAAGAGCCTGTCCTTCTTCACAAAACCCAATTGAGAAACACATTTTTTAAACCTCAACACAAATATTTTAACTGTAATACTTTAGGTAACACAGGCTGAAGATGGGGGGTTATATGCCAGGCAAAGCAAGGGGCACGTCCTCTAAGGAGAGCCTCAATCCAGTACTTAGGCATTTACATAAAGAAACGTGACTACACATCTTCTCTAGCAGACGTGGCGGTAGCGCAGTAGGCCCAGCCTTCATTTGTCAAGGCCGTCATAAAAAACGCCATAAACCATGAGTCCTTCGAGCTGGTCTTTGAAAAAATTCAGTGTATTCTCCAAACAGAAGGCAGAGCAAACCTTCTAAAACATAGATCAGATCGCATTAACTCCTGTCTTAAAACCACGCAAGAACTCCCAGTGTGCTCCAAGCGAAACCTATGTTAAGTCCTGACAATAACGTGTAAACACCAAATGGGCTCTTTAGCGCCCCCTTCTGAACCTTGCAGCCTCCAAGTTCCCTTTCTCGGGCTGTTTCCACTCCAGCCACCCCGCAGGCCTCCTTGCCAGGCTTCGTTCTGCTTGGAATGTTCTGATGAGTGAGTTATTTTGCTTCTTTGAGTCTGCTCAAATCTTACCGTCTCAATTCAGCTTACCCTGACCGCTCACTTTAATACTGTCACCTCTGCATGCCTCTCCCCAGCCCCTCGCACTCTCAATTTATTTATTTCGACCTATCTTTTCTATTTTCTTAACTACATACATTTTTGTTACATATGATTTCCTTATTTATTATGGTCTTTCTATCATTTGTATGTCCCCTTCCCCAAGGGTCTAAGCTCCACACAGCAGAGATATTTGTCTATTTTGTTCCCTGATGTTTCCCAAGTACCTAGCACATATGAGGTGCTCAATAAAGATTGGTTGTTGAATGAATCCTTTACAACCCTCGTGGAGAGTGACACGGTACAGTACCATATTAAAGGTCCTCATCCTGCATTAGATATACCCGTTGAGCTTGGTTTAACACAATATCCCACAAACTCGTTTTCTTCTCACATATGCTATCAATGCTCTACATCAATATTTTGTGGAACTGTGGTTTATGGACTATACAAACGGCAAACAGCATTCTTGTAGGTATACGTGACTGTGGCTGAGCTTTTCATGCTGGACTCACCTTTGGGAATATACTTGCCCTGCTCTCCATTTTCCTCAACCTCACGGCCTATCAAGGCCTCAGAAAGCCCACCGTTCCCAGCATGTGACTGCCACCCAACTAAAGTATCCCTTCCTCTCTAGGTTACAAGGGAAGTTATTCAGTGCTACGCAGTCTTGTCACCTGTTTCACGTTGGCCCATTCTGCCCAAAGACAGTTTAGCCCTCTGTGGGCGGGGCATTTTTTTTTATAGATCTTTTTGTCTATCCCCATTTACCTCAGTGTTTTGATACTCAGAATTTTAACACATATTTAGTAGCTCAAAAAAAATATGGACTGTGTAATTTGGGTTTGTATGCCTTATTATCTAACAAGCTGAAAATGTTTTCCCTTTTAGCCACAAGAATCTCCAATGAATATAAGGACTTCCTGTTTTGTGTGCTTGCCTTTTTAGGCATCCCATGTATATGCAAAGCCATGACTTCCTCATGGTGATTTGCTTTGCTCTACTCTTTTTTTCCCTAAAGTTTTGGCTTTCTCTGTGGTTGACAGAATACTTTTTCTTTAAAGCTTAGAGGCCTGGTATGGACCGACCGATCCTATTACCCCCACTCTGGGCCACAACACAAGTCCCACTGACCTTGTTCCCTAATTTGTCAGCTCTCTGAAGGGAGGAGTTAGAGCACAGAACGTTATGGACAAGAAAAAGGTGGGGAGCCTGGGTGACAACTGAAAGAGGTGTTTTCTGAGCATTTTGTACTTACTTTACATTATATGGTCCAAAAATTAGGGGGGAAAAGTATTGGATGCTAATTTATTTTGTTTCTTCCATTTATCTACATTTCTCCCCAATACCTCATCTGTTCAAGCAAATCTAACATGCATAACCAAGTTCTCAGCTAGCAGTAAAGAGACAGTCATGTCTCTTTAGCCCTGGCAGGCTTCAGAATGAGCCTGAGTATAGAGAAAAAACATTAGGCTGAAGAAATGTGTACAGAATCATTCTATTAAAGTACAGAAACAATATTTGCTAACTCTGTTGCAAGGGTTAAAAAATAATGTGAAACCTAAATAAAATCATTAAGTAACAAAGACCAGTATTTACCACAACTTACTGGTCTGTGGGAGAGAGTAATGGAGCAAATGGGAGAGTACCGCACAGAGTGAGGGTAAATGTTGTTTTAACAGTTTGCTTCGTTTGTGTGTGTGTATGCATGAAAACTAGGCTGTGGTATAAAATATGTTTCTGGATAATGATGAAAAATTGAAAACATGGGTAACAGGATGTAATTACGAACACATGAACATACATTTCTCAACGAAGGAAAAATATCTACATTTGGGAAGTTTGTAGGACTCGGAATAATTTCATTCTAAATGAGAAATGCTCAGGTAGCCTGTGAACTCGTTGAGAGAAGTAATTACATCGTCCTCATCTTTGTATCCAGAGCAGCTAGGCCAGTGTGTGCCCAAAATGGGGTAGTCTGTGTGTGTTTGGTGATTTGAATAGAATTTGATGATCTAACAGTAAGGACCTTAACATTAGCAGACCTTTTCCCAATTCCCTTTTTATATAAGCATTAAAAAATAACACCTGAGGTCAAGTCTTATTCTTATAACTGTGTATATTAAATACTTATTTTGAGACAAAGGAGAAGCAGCTACTGTCTAGGCCAGGGGTCGGTAAACTTTTGAGATGGCAGAGCCCCTGGGATCAGCAAACTGCGGCTCACGAGCCACATGCTCTGAAGTAAAATTGGAAATGAAAATAAAACTATCACAGTTTCATTTATAATATTACTTTAAATTTTCCTTGTTTGTAAAAATACATTTATGGCTCTCAAATAATTTTTAAATTGTTGTGAGGGACAGGGCTCGCTCATCCAGGGGTCAACAAACTTTTGAGATGGAATGTCCCCAAAGAGCCACATGTAGGTCATGCGCTGCAGTTTGCCGACTCCTGGTCTAGGCAGTGTGGTCTTTAAAGCCATATTCCAGGGATTGCCAGATCAGTCTCTTACTGAAGATGAGCGTAGTGAGTGTGACTGCTGGGTTCTGGCCCACAGCGCACCATCTTTGTGTGGGGGATGTTATTCCAGAGTTGTCACTCCTGCTGATTCTTTGCACAAAGGCAGATAAATATGTCTCTCTCCTTTCCAACTATTGTTAAATCAAACGAGAAAAGTCTCACAAAAAGGAGGGATTGTAACAGCTTTAAATGGCATAGCAGCCAGGACGCACAGATTTGTGACAGCGTGGAGAGAAAGACTGGGGGACAACTTCAAAGAGTTGTGTATTCAAACAAATAACTGTCAACAATGTTAGCTCCACTACGCCAATCTTTTCCATTTTATTAAACTGTGCCATTTTGGGTCGAATTTTTCTGAAGCCTCCATGAAAATATGAGATAGTAACAGATTCAAATATAATATTTAGTTCAACAGATCAGAAACAAGCAAATACTTACAGGAGCTGTAAGGAAAACAATCCTTCAAATAAACTTTTTGGGAGCTCTGTGATTTTATTTCCATAGAGAACGCTGAAAAAAAACAAACCCCATAATTTAAATGAAAACAAAAATCAGACACCAAACCAGCATAACAAATTCATCCAACATATATATATATTCAGGCATAGAGGAGGCTCTCCAAACAAATGAAAGTTTGGAAAATGTAGAGAAACAAAGACTAATTAACAAAATGAATACAATTCATAATTGTAGTGCCCTTTCACAGAAATTGTCATGTTTTTCTATACATACACGGTTCATATGTAATGAGAGAACATTGCATACAACAAAAGTGAACACTAAATGTAGAATCCACTGATTTTTAAAGGGATGAGTTTTGGGCTTATCATATTGGTAAAGAGCAAAAGAAACTGATGTTTTACACATAGACTGTGTATGCTTGAGAAATATAAGATCTGTGGACCATGACCACTGACATTGATACAGAAGGAGTTTTAAATGTATGGCCCCCAAAGAATGATGGACAGAAATGCATCCTCGTGGCACCAGCTTCCGATGAGGCACTACGTGTGAGGACCATGCCTGAATCCCCCCAGGACACAGGGGGCCGAGCACAGCTTTCGGCACGCATTGACATTCTACACTGGACAGGTGAGTGAACACTGTTTGATATGTGAAATGAAGAAATAAATTAGCAGATAGACAAATTAAAGAATAAATTAACAAAAAGAGTGAAATGAAAGGATTTCAACAGCAAATGACTGGAAATGACTGACTCGTCATGTCGGCTACTCACAACAGGTCTGCAGTGATGCCTGACTATTTTTAGGGCCCAAAGGAGGGAACCACAATTATGTGTAGGAAAAGATGGAAATTATATGTTTAGGAGGACAATTTGGCAACATATATCAAGAGTCATAAAGATGTTTATATAAATTACAACGTAGCAGTTGCACTCTGAAGAGCTTAAAAAAATCAGAGACAGACAATATTTTATGTGAAAAATGTTAATCATGTTATAATTTATAACAATGAAAAAATAAATGCAAATAAAATGTCTCCAAGTCATAAATATGAGGATTGGTTAAATGCATACTTCACATTGATAAAGATCGTGTTTTGAAGAATATTTAGTGAAGAATGAACGTGTTCATGATATAACATTAAAGTTAAAAGACACAATACTAAGGACTATATTGCAGTATACTTTTAATTTTGTTTAGAAAAAAATATACACACACACACACACAGAAAAAAGTGGAAAAACTTTGATGGCAAGTGACTCGCCATTCAGAGTTCATTTGTTTTGGCATATATATTTTTTTCCTTATTTTTTACATTCTCTACAATCAGCATACAGTACTTTTGAAAATCAGAAAAAAAAATCATTTGGAAAAGAAATAAATGGATGTCTTATATATGAAGTTAAAATGAGAATCTAAATAATTAATATGTTTGGCAGCAGTATATGATTTTTGTTTGAAAAGGAGGAAAATAACAATAGAAGAGATGAATAAGAGAGGGAGAAGTCGTTCCCTTTTAAGATGGCAGTGAGCGGGAGAAAATTCTCGAGGGACTAAGTAAAGCTGGGTGCTATATTGTATAAAGAGACATTCCATTTGTTTAGATTCCAGTGTACAGCTATATAGTATAATATAAAAAATTCATTTGTGTAAAATATAGATTTTTTAAAAAAAACGTAAATCAATCAGAGAAGAAACAATTTTTAAAAATCAAAGAAGAAAAGAGAGAATTCTGTATTGTCAGGGTCAAGGAGGTAAGGGAACTAGGAAAGGGGAAAGCAAGAATAAATACGTACTTTAAAGTAAAGAGTAAGAAGAGAGGAGGCTTTAGGGACACAGATGAGCAGGTCAAGATGGCGTCAACTCAGGATATTCAATTCAATACCATTCAATCAGCTCATTTAATAATAGATACTGTATACTTGTTATGTGCCAGGGAACTTCGTTAGGTTCTAAGTTTGGTGCCCAATTAAACTGAACCCAACTCTTATTTTTTGTCATTTGCCCATGTTCAGGCACTGATATGACTGAGATAAATAAAGAGCAACCCCAAAAAAACCAATGTGGAATACTGAAGAAGTTTCAAATTTTGAAAACACTGAAACTTCAAAAAGAAATAGGATGCATATAAATTGTGGGAGGCCCTTATAAGAATCAAGGGGTGAATAATTTAGTAGGTTGTTCATTTGCGACTTTTGCTTCAAGGGTTGGCTCAAATAGCACAGAAGGAGGACTAGCTAGGAGATGTATCATATTTGTATCGTGAATCTATTTTCTTTTCTCACAAATCATTCTGTTTTCTTCAAGATCAAGTTTAAAAAATAGAGGTTTATTGTAAATAAGACAATAGGGGTAAATGGGGGGAAAGGAGGCGATAATACAAAGATGCAAAATATCTGTGTAGGCAATATTGGGTATATGGACTAAAAGTCATGCAAATATTATACTAAAGAAATGCTTACTAAATATTATGGGAATGATATTTCTCTACAAAAACATGCAGCAATACTAGGGCTAGGTGCATTTTTCTTTCACACAGTGAGATCAAAATGATAGCAAGGTAAAATATCAGAAATCCATAGACCAGGAAGAAGAAGTTGGGGTGACAGTCAGAAAACAGGACCAAAATCTATATGATGAGGGAATGACATATCATCACATAAAGATGTAAGTGCAAGAAGGCCAGTGAGAATGTGTGCCACACTCATAAAAGGGAAAGAAAATTTAAAAAGAAATTGAAAGGTGAAAATGAATTCTACTGAAAAGAAAATAAATACATGTGGGGTTTGGATACTATCAACTAAATACCAAGAACAAGAAATTTGGCAGTTTCTCTAGTTTCTTATACACGACTTACATCCAGCATACTATATACAGTGTACAGTTATACTGATAATTTTTTTTATAGTCCTTTGGAACAACAGGAAAATCTGAGGCCACTCTTGTACCTGCTGCTAGAAGGAAAGCTGAGAATCCTAAGCCCAGTTTCACCCTTGTGACTTTAGCCACTCTATACTGCTACAGTTTATTTTGTTTATATAAAAGGAAGCTTTCAACCAGAAAAAAAGAATTAAAAGTGTTTACAGACAATGCTTAATATATTAGTATGCTGAATTCTTAAGAGATTATTATTAAATATTATAGAATGAGAGTAATAAAAAGCCCTGAGGATAAAATGGTTCAATAGGTGCAGGTATTCTAAATGGTCCTTTGTTAATAATTTGTAACATATTAAATTATATAATTCATTATGTTAATGTATAATAATATAATGACATATAGTAATAATATGTAGTAAGATGAATGTCAATGCTAATGAAAATAAATAAATGTTAATACAAATATTTAATAGGAAAAAAATATTCAACGAATCCAGTCCAGTTTTCTCTAAGATATACTATTATAGTAATTAAATAACAATTTAAAATTGTTTTTTATTTAGTAAGATGCATTAGAGGTAATTGGCATCATACCACCTTTCAATATTTTCACTTCTTTAGCAAGTGTAGTATTAAATTAGGCTGGCCATATACTTGAGTACAATTCCAGAAAGACGTGTAAGAGAAACTTGTATAAGTAAAAACCCGATTTAGAGAAAGAAGTGTTGCTTATTTGCATGGCTCTTGCAGTTATCTACACTTTCCTGTCACTTCACTCCTTTCTGGAAGATTGAAACTCCTGGCTCCTTGTAACAAGCTCCAACCCCACTCTTTTCCTGAGAACCTCTCTTGCGCCATATTTCGTCCCTCTGCCCTCATGGTTGTAGTCCATTGCCAACAACTGCAACCTCTTCATTATTTCAGTTTCAACCATCTGCTCCCCTCCAGTCATGCTGATATTTCCCTTGCTCTTTCTTGAGACACTCTGTAGACTCCTGTTTCAGGGAGTAGTATTTAGCTGATCCCTCCATCTGGAACGTTCTTTCTGCCTGCATCTGTACATATCTGCACAGCTCGTTTCTTCTGGTCTTCGCCCAATAATATCACCTTCGTGGGAGGCCTTTGTGGCTCATCCTATTTAAAATGTCAGCTCTCCTCTTCCCGAGCACTCCTTCTCCCTTCTCCTTTCTTTATTTCCCTTCAGAATACTTTTTATCATCAGATATACTATATCTTTTGACCAGCATCTAATTGGTCATCAACCAGTATCACTGGTCATCTCCACAAGGGAGAGATTTTAGTGTTTTGTTCACTCAGGCATCTCCAGAACCTTGAATAGGGCCCACCACACTACAGGGTCCCAACAAATTTCTGTTGAACATGTATGATTATGGTTAAATGAAAAAAGGCATATTGCAAATCTGGGTAGTTAAATAATTTATGGAGGGGTAAATCACTTAATCTTTGCAAGTTCAAAATGTGGAAGCAGTGGGGTTAATGATATCAGTTACCACATGTGGAATTTCTCTAAGATAGCATAGCTGCTTCACTCTTTCCTGGTCTACCTGTTTTATAACATTATAAGGTATTATGTGGCATTCCACTTCCGGAAAACAGTTCCTGTTCTTCCATGTACTGCTATGTTTTGAACTAGAAATTCCCCAGGGACCTAACTCCTTGACTTAATGTAGTTCTGGTGAAGCAAGAAAAGACTTAGAAGTGAGCCTGAGGGGGTTAAAGGAAGTGATTTGATCAGTACTTTGCACCCCATGTATGCACTCCCCAGGGACCACCCAGGCCCAGCCCCAAGAGATAAATTTTTCTGTTGAAACACCCCTAGAAAACGGAAATAAGACCCTAACCAGAACTGTCTAGTTTTTGGCTCCTGCACAGATTTCTGGAGCCTGCCCTTAGCCTGACCTCTGGCCTCATTATAACACAATTACAAAAAAATGAACATTATGGCTTGGCCCCCCCATGGGTTTTTCTGTATGCATTCTGGGTAAGGGCATGTGCACAAAGAAACCAGTTATATAACCAGCACCTCAGTCTATACGTCAAATGTCCTGCGTTTCTACATCACATCCTCTGCTCTAAGAAAATTACTTACACTTTCTTATATAAGAAAAAGCTAACCTGAACTTCAGGACAGCTGTCTGCCCTAGACTCTGCCCCCAGAAACTCCTCTGTCAGTTCTCTCCTAAAATAAACTTTCTAACTGCTATTCCTTTGTGCCTTGTGAATTCTTTCACAACCCACGAGTGAGTAACCACGACAAGTTCCACAAGGAAAGATAATGCTTTTTCATAGCTTTCCAAAAGAACTATGTCCACGAGAGCTCTGATCATAAAAATTAGGATCCCAATTCAGCAAGCATGTTCTTTTACATGTGTTATTATTTCTTCTACTATTTGCTATTAGTTTATTGTGCTCATATAGATGAGCACAGAACAATTTATATATAATCATTAACTATAACTACACATTTATTAATAACTATAATGCATTTTATTGTGATAAATAATAATGTTCTATTTATTATTTCTTATATTACGTTTTTTCCTTTATTTTAATTCTCACAACCACAAAAGAGTCAATTAACATCACTAAGGCAATGGAGTTTAAAAATAAACTACAGCAAACTGATGTAAATAAGAATTCTCCAACTGTCACTCTCACGACATTTAATGGTTATCTCTGAGGCACAGACACTTCCAGAACTAGGGATCGGTAGAATGATTTCACTTTTGTTTTGTCCTTTTGTATGGCTGGGAGGGTGTCTACATTTACCTAGATAATATTACTGTTCAGAATGGTATACACAGTATTTTATGGACAATTTGGGTAATTTAACTGAGTTTTATATAAATGTTGTTATTTTAGAATCTGACAGATCACCCTGAGTGCAACACATGACTATCGTCTACATTTTCTGCCCACAATTGTTCCCTTGGCCTTGGACATCCTCTAGTAAAATAAACAAACAAACAAAAAACAAACAAAAAACAACCCAATCAGATACTGCAGGTGAAGTGATAGTTTTCTATTTCCTTTCTTCAAAGAAAATGGAGGTTTTCTGAGCAGACCAGCCCAACAACCTGAACACCTACATGCTCATATGAGCCCTTCCATCTTGTTCTCCGCTTGGTAGCAGTGAGTGTAAACTGTCATATAAACTCCAGGCGTTTATCTGTGCCTAGCACTTGTGTATCCTGGAATTCTCACTGGCTACAATGGACTTCTGAAATTCATAAGCACTCTGCAGTAATTTACATCAATAAGAACCCTTTTCTAAGCAGCAACTCTAAAATTACATGCCAGCCTTCATTTTCAAACTTTACAATTAAAATGTGAACTAATGGTTACTTTACTTAATGGAACTTCTGAAGATTTTTCACAAGTTTAAAAGAAGAACAGCCTTTACCTATTTATTTCAGAACCTCTTTAATTTACATAGCTATCTCCCTGAAAGTCCTTTTGACATTAAAAAGCTGTCAAACTTCCTTATCTTTGTATGTTGAGAGATTAAAGCTGGTTCTTCCAGGGAAGTCTTAAGGTGATCAAACAGGGAGTTGGGGCCTCTCTCATTGGCCATCTTCACTGTTCTCTGCAAGAGTTTACTCAGCATCATTCTAAAGGGGCCTCATCTTGTCCCCAGAGACCACAGCTAGCAGCTTAAAGGTTGTATATGCATTGACCAGTGTGCTCCAAAATAAACATTTTCCCTTCATTTCAGAAACAAAAATTGTCAAAAAAAGGGGACTTTTACTCTTGCTCTCTAAGCAGCAAAATTATCAAGTCCTGTATAGCCCTAAAGTTGGTTGATTCTAGTGACAGGTAGCATTCTTCAATAAAAACAATGGAAGTCATTAATGATTAATAATAATTAACATTATTAATAATTCATAATTTTAAATTAAAAGCATTTATATAACATATTTCATTATTATTACTATTTTTATGATTAAATATATTAATATCATTATGATTAATAACAATAAACACTATTAGTAATTAATAGTACAAAACTTATGTGTTTATTTTATATCCAACTTTTTTGAAGAGCCACTATTAGTTGTGCCTCCCGCTTTCCTTCAGTGATGTGGGCTATACTTACAGTGAATTCAGAGAGCGTAGTCCCTGGAAAGCATCTGGTGCTAGTTCAGAGATCTGATTATTGCTCAGGTCGCTAAGATTAGAAATAGGGTTTGGTTAAATTAAATAGAATGTCAGTGAGATTTACTGCAGAAGAAAGCGATTTATTGCCTTTACATGTCGATTTTGCACCTATCAATACTTGTACAAAATTTACAACATAAAACATCTGAAGTATCCCAAATTTAAAAAAAAATCAGCCCTTTAAATCAATTATTGCCTGTTTGCTTAAATTATTATAAAAGATGCCACTTCTTATTTTTGAAAGTAGAACATCTAAGATTTGACTGCGTACTATATTAACCACATACATTCACAATAGTGTCAATCAATATGTTAAATTACAGAGAACTTTAAAATATTACATAGTTTAGCTATTAACATTACATTATAGAACTAGCAATCGAATAGTTGTATCACTTAATAGTTAAGCTGTCAAACACCTAAATACTCATATTTAAATGGATGTCTTTGCATGGTTAGGACCTGCATAATTGAAAACATTACATATATCCCAGAATATTATTCACTCACATTCTTCTAAGTTTTTTATATGGTGAGAAAGCTCCAGGAGGGATGACCTTGATGGAGTTCTGTTCCAGACGTCTGCAATGAAAAAATCCAATTTTTAAATGGAAACGTGAGCTCTCAGGTACGTTTAATTCAAGCCCAGGATTCATGTCAAGAAGCAAAGTTGATGCTCTTCATGAGTAATATTTTCTTTTTTTCTCAAAAATAACTACGAAAACAAATTCTGCTACGCCCTAACGATGGAGCAAGATTGGGAATAAATTCAAGGCAATTACAAAAACAAAAAAATCTCCTTTTTTAGGCATTACAGACCTATTAAGTCTGGACTCTGGATAAAAGAGAAAACACCTGTAAGAAATTAATTTGGGAGTACATTTTCATAACCTCAATTTCAGTAACAGAAATATGTAGTAACACCGAATAGATAAAGTTACATGTTTTACAGATGACTATAACTCTTCTACAAAGGAAATTATGGTTAAATATTAAATTTTACAAACCTTTTATATCCTCTACAGAAAATGTATTATAGGTTGAAAAAAATAGTTGTCACACTCAGAACATTTTGATGTTTCTTATGAAGCAAAATCTTAAATTTTAAATCCATAAGTGTTATAGGTATTTTCAGTCAGACTGGACTCTGTTGATCCATTATGTGAATATTTCATGGGAAAACCAGGGCAGCAAAGTGAATTCAAACACAACTGAAGTATTTGAATGATGCCCTAAAATCAGAGTTGAAAATCGCTTTCCGGCCTTTTCTACTTTATGGTTCTGTTATCAGAGAAAGACAAGATTTTACCCACCTAGTTATGAAAGACGCCAAGAAACACACTTCAGTAGTGTTTTGCTAAATATTTTAGTCCATCAAAAATGTTACTTCTCAACTATAATTTAATATATACAGTCACAGGATGTGGAGTACAGCATAGGGAATAGAGTCAATGGAATTGTAACAGCTATATACGATGTCAGAGGGGTAGTAGATCGGGGAGGGGGGTTATCACTTTGTGAGGGGTGTAAATGTCTATTATATTGTTTTGTTCACCTGAAACTAATAAAAAAGAAAAAAGAAAACAACAAATACTTCTTCTCAGCCTCATTTCTATCCATAGAAACATCCTACGAAACATTTTCCATCCTCTTCCCCTCGTCTCTTCTGCTCTGTATCCCGGAGAGCTGACCCTGAACCACAAATTCCAGGCTCAATTTCCAACCGGCTTTTGTGAAGCTTGGTCAATGACAGGCACTTGGTGGAGACTGAAGGTTGAAGAGGGGAGAAGCCAGGATAGTCTCCCCTTTGTGCCTCAGGGGATGTCCTCACAGCAGCCTCCTCTCTTTCTTTATTTCAGCTCTGGCTAAGGTGACCTCCTGACTTAGTATAACATCACTTTCTTCTTAGGTCATTGAAGCTTCAGGGTGGTGGTGGTGGTGGGGACACAGCTTTCTAATTTCTGTGGCACCTTCTATGACTGTTTAATTCATTCATTATATTAAATCCCTCTACTAATATACCTGGCATGAGCTCAATTTTCCTGCCGGGGTTAAAAAAAAATTATCTATCTGTCTATCTACACACACACACACACACACACACACACACACACACACACACACACATACGGTCTGACAATTAAGTTCGCGAACTTGGTGCAACAATGTTGCTAACCTTTTTTTGATATCAGAGGGATTATTCATTATGAATTTGTACCAACTGGGCAAACAGTTAGGCAAGTTTACTACTTGGAAGTACTGAAAAGACTGTGTGAAAAAGTTAGACGACCTGATCTTTTTGCCAGTTCCTGGCTCTTGCATCACGACAATGCACCAGCTCACACGGCACCATCTGTGAGGGAGTTTTTAGCCAGTAAACAAATAACTGTATTGGAACACCCTCCCTGTTCACCTGATCTGGCCCCCGATTACTTCTTTCTTTACATTAAGATAAAGGAAATATTGAAAGGAAGACATTTTGATGATATTCGGAACATCAAGGGTAATATGACGACAGCTCTAATGGCCATTCCAGAAAGAGTTCTAAATTGCTTTGAAGAGTGCACTAGGCGCTGGCGTTGGTGCATAGCTTCCCACAGGGAGTACTTCGAAGGTGACCATAGTGATATTCAGCAATGAGGTATGTAGCACTTTTTCTAGGATGAGTTTGCGAACATAATGGTCTGACTTTGAATATATGTAGATATGTATATATATTTATATATCCATGCAGAAATATAATGACTATATATATATATATATATATATATATAATGTATGTCACATATGTTGGTTCATTTTTATTGAATGTTGGTAATACTTTAACATATATGCTATTGTTGAATGAACATCAAATCAAAACAAACAAAATATCCCTAAGGGGTTAAGTCAAATTGCCTAAATTTTGGTCTGTTCTGTCTCCAAAGCCCTTCCCCAGTGCCATGTTTTGTATATGTGTGTATATAAATATAAAAAGGTATAGTTTAGTGATTAAAAGTATGAGATGATATAGACTTGGATTGAGTTCTGCATCTGCTGCTGATTAGCTCTCTGGACTTTTCAAAGTTACTTTGCATGCTCTGTGTGTCAGACTCTCTGCTTGTAAAATGAGGAAAATCAAGCCTGCTATAAACGCTTTGGTAAAAGTTATGAGATGTAGAAAAAAATATATATGGTATGTTTTTCTTGCACAAAAAAATGGTGAAAGAATAAAAATATGGGAATGTATATGTGCATATGTGTAATCACATATTATATATATATATATATATATAGCATTATATAATAAAATGTCTACAGCACAGATTAGTGACACACACATATACACACAGAATATATAAGTGAATAAATCTGATACATGATTTCATCTCTAAGTTCCAAGGCACGTTTTAAAACAAATTAGCAGCACAGATTTGCAGATAACTCCATAACTGTATATTAAACAGATACATCATTCATATGGAGGCCGAAAAAAAATATATATGGTTGCAATTTCCATGATCAACACAGTTGTTAAAATCTAGCATTTTCTCTAATTTGGAAACTGTCTTAGAAACTCAAAAAAGTTTTTACAGCACCACTAAAGTATGAGATTGGACTGATTGTATCTGTAACATACAGCCCAGATGCTGATTATACACGGCAATAAAACTGACAGTTCTCTGCATTTTCTCCATCTGCTTTTAATGTAAATGGCAAAAACAGCTGCCAGAGAATAGAGCATGGATTTAATGGGGTGAAGGGGGGTGGGGGCATTGTGGAATGGCTCTAGCTTCTGCATCTTAGACTGCCCATTGTAGCCAAGCTGTCTCATCCTAGGTAACGTCAGTCCAGCATTGGCAGAGGAGGAAGCAGCCCTATTCCTTTGACGTTGTTAGGGATTTTCTTGCCTATTACATAATTCAAAAGAAAGGACTTTCGATTTCCGGCTCGTTAATAGTAGCTTTAATAGTAAATGCATGTCACTGAAATCCTTCCTATGTCCCCACATAAAATGACCCAGGGCTATATTTTAGACCAGAATATTATTTCCGTTACATAACTGCAGTCTCCAGAGCTTGGTAAGTTTAAAAAAAAATTAAAAATACCTGCAGCAGCTAAGGGAAGGTTGGCCTCTAGAGGGACATCCTTTTCACAGAGCTCTAGCATTTCTGCCTGAGGACTGTGCCCACACTAAGATTATCAGCCCTCCCTTCCTTGGGGTGACTTATTCCTGAAAATTGTTCATTTCCTTAATCTTATTTTATTTCTTGTGATGTCATTCCAGGATACATTCACCTGAGTGTAAATTCAATTGATGTTTTCATAGTAGAAATAACTGTGTTTCCAGCTGGTCTTTGAGCATTGGAAGTAAGACGAAAGTGTGTGTGTGTGTGTGTGTGTGTGTGTGTGTGTGTGTGTGTGTGTTCCTATTGACTTCAGATTTCAAGCAGTGACCTTTGAATGAGTGTTAAAATTTTTGTGCATGCATTCATATGGGTTCATATTCAAATGCAAAGATACACTCAATCCACACAATCACCTAGCTTAGATTTCCAGGGAAATTTACAGGCACGTGGCTCACTGATTTCAGGGGGTCAGAATACAGATTCATAATGTCAATAACACTACATTCTCGTATGTGATTTTTCATCAGCAACCCAAGAAAGAAAAACATAAATTCTGTTGTTTTGTTCATTTCATTAATAACTAAAACCTTGTGGGCACTTACTATGAGTCAGGCACTGAAGGAAGTCCTCCATTTGGTAATAATCTTCGTTTAAAAACCATTATGCAAATTATGCTTACACATCACTTGTTTAACAGCGTTACTCAGTGAGTGGACAGCAATTTGCGTCTTCCCCCACCTCTGCACTGTTATTGTCCAAGTTATCCATTATTTTTCTCCTGAAGTTTAGATAACCCTGTGATCGCTAGTGGAACTCGAACATCAATTTTCAACTTAATCTTTCCAACTGATTATATAATCATAAATCTGTAACTTAATTCCTAAAAAATCATCATTTCATTAGTCTGAGAATGAATAATACTTTGACTATGCCCCCAGCTGTATTTATTTTTATGTTAAAGTCTACACAGGTCTTATTTTACATCTGATGGGTACCCGTGTTTTTCCTGTAGAAGATTTTGGGGAAATTCCGCAACAGCACAAGGTCACTTCTTGGAATAACCTCCCGGCGCTATCTGCTGCTCAGCCTGCCTTAGAGACACCGCTGCTGTCACACTGTCAGTGGGCTCCTCACCTCCAAACCACTCTCCACTCCACGTTAGAGTGATTTTTCTGACTAACAAATCTACTCATGCTGCGACCCTGCTCAGAATTTTTCCTTATATCTTATTGTCATCGGGACACGTGATTATTCAAGACTAGCCTTCTGCTTTAGGTTCTAGCATTTGAAGACTGTTGTAATTTCTCAAAGACATACTCTCGCATTTCTGGAGTTCTGCACATGTTCTTTCTTGTGTCTAAGGGGCCCCCGATTTCTCTGCCTGCAAAATACATCCTCATTCCTGAAGATTCCTTGACTCTGCCGGGCAATCCATGGGATTCCTTTCTCTGTGTTCCCTGTGTACATGGATTTTATTACTTATCATATAGTTTTTACAATATCTATTCGTGTGAAACTTCAATTCTCTGCAGTGTAAACATTTTGAAGGTTGCAAATGTGAAAAAGGTAAAAGGAATTTATATATATGCACATACACACATATATGTGTGTGTATGTATGTATACATACATACAATCATACATATAGTGTGTGTGTATATATTTGTTGAGTATGTATAACTTAACAGTATTACGAGTTCAAAATTTTGGATGGGGCAAATGCAGAAATAGCATGCAAAAAGGGTTAAGCATAATGGGAAAAGTGCTTGTCTAAACAAAAAAATAAGAGAAAAATATATATTTGTAAAGTTATATTCAGTATCATAAGTTGTTGTAATCAGGTATAGCATCCAAGAATCATTCTTACTTTCGCTTCTTTATAATTATGCATGCAAGTGATCGAGAGGAAACAAAAGGAACAGAAGTACTTGCAAACCTCATACCCAAACTCCATCACTGGGAATCACTTTGAAAGAGCTTTTTTTATTACTGGCAGGGTAAGAATCATCCAGTGAGTTTATGCAATAAAGCCAGTTTCCTTTGCCTGCTTGAATAGCACGTCCATAAAAAGAATTATTTCTGAGAATTTCCAATGCACCTTAGGAAACACTGAGACCACAACTCAGCATTCTGGAAACATTGCCACCATCCTTCCCTTCCCATAATTTAAAAATATCCTGGACCATCTTCTCTCAAGCCAGCTTCCGAGCCCTGAGAATGGCCACTGAGAGTAAAGGCAGCAGCACATAAGCGTGAACGAGGCATTCTAAACGGTTACAACCTATGTTCTTACTAACGATCCCCCGTGATTTATGGAATTCCTGTATAATGGTTTGAACAGGTGATACGCCACAGAAAATCTATAACTGGATTGAAGAGAACTAAATGTCTACTTTCTAGCAATCCATCACATCATATGTGAAATTTTATACCTTAAAACGTGATTTAAGAAATTAATTCTGAGGATTTGATATATAGAGGATCGATTTGCTATTAACACTTCTGTTGCCAGAGGCGGATCATGGACAGACTTGCCTCAGGCATCCCGTCTGGAGGAAAACCAGGTTTCAGCCCGCAGAGTTCAAAGCAGTGGAGTGGTGAGAAGGCTGCAGGGGCTCAATGGCTTCTTCTGTTAAAACCTAATTCCACCTTATGTTACACATTCTAGTTTCCCCGTCTGTCTTCATTAGCCCATATGCCTTTGTCGTATATATCTCCATATCTATATATACATATACATACATATATATTTTTTTTTCTATGAAGAATGGAGGCATGGAGATGCTCTGGGTGGTTGTGCCCCAGACCCCTATACCTGCCTTAACACTATCCTTCTCCCACCTGCATTATGCTAAATGCTGGGCAGAAAGAGTGAAGAAAACAGACATGGCCCTGCCCTCGTTAGCTTGCAGTCTAAAAGGATAGCTTGGGATTCATCAAAATATCAAATTAAACCATGGCAAGTTCTATGCAGACAAAATCTGGGAGACACTAGAATATTTAAGAGACAGTAGGAAAGACTGCATTATAGTGAAAATGTTCAGGATAACAAGGCCTCTTGGAGAAAACCAACCTTTACCTAACATGGGCCTCCACACTAGTTTTCCTATTTTATTTAAATCGCATAAATATACCCATCAATGAGAAGACAAATGATGTATGTGTACAGTGTCTAACATTGCAGGTATTAGATGTAAAGTAATATGAAACAGCTCTCAGTTTTGCAAAGATCCCTATACCTTAAGGTCTTGTCTTTCTCTGTGCTCCTTCCATGTTGTCTTCATATGTCAGTTTGTTAAAGTTTCTTGTGTCCTGGTTTTCTATCAGTCAGACTCTCTGACTTTTTCAGTGATCCCTTCTACATGATCTCAATGACCTAAGCCATGTCTACGTTTCTTTGGCAGCTGAATTGAGGAAGGAACATGGGCTTTGGAGTCAAATAAATTTAAGATTCAGGCCAATTGAGCCACTTTACGATTGAAAAACTTTTTTTTTTTTACAAGATTTCTGAACTGTTTTGAGCCTCATTTTGCCAGCAAAATGAAGCTGTCAGCCTGTGAGGGATTTGAGGTAAATGTCTTTATTACAGAGGAAATAGGACCTTAGAGAAAGATGTCTAAGACATCTGTAGGAAGACTGAATTGAGTATTCTATCTAAAGCAGAAGGGGGCCCATTACATACTGGGTTGGTCAGCCTCGAACAGAGAAAAAGGAGCTCTCAGACATATGTAGAGTGTGGAATGCAAGCCAGTACAGAGAACAGGGAAATTTAACACATGAATTTTCAGTATCATAGCCCTGTTTTAGCCCAGTCCATTAAACATTCTACTCATTAACTTTGCTCTTACTGATTTTACATTTTAAAGGCACCATTTCGTTTTCTAGAAAGAGAATGAAGGGCTCCTTCAGGTTTTATTTTTTAATCTTGTTTAATACAGCTCCATCCTTTCAGAGCTACATCTGCTCTAAATGTTTAATTTTTAAATTATTCGTTCATTCAATAAATATTTATCTTATATTTAACAAATGCCTACTATGTGCCAGATGCTAGATTTCTGGCTAGGTATTCAGTGGAGATTAGAACAGAACCAGCTCCTGCCTGTATCATAGCTTCTGCTTTAGTAGGGAAGACAGATGGCAAACAAATGCGTGCACACACACATACACACACACAATGTAATAATTAGGCGAAGTCAAAATCAGATTCCTAAGTTACACAGGGGAGGGCATATCTACACAGGGGAGGGGATGACAAGGCCTCTTGGAGAAAACCACCAACCTTTATGTAACATAGGACTCCACACTTGTTTTCCTATTTTATTTAAATTGTATAAATAACAACCATCAAAGGTCAATGAGAAGATCAAATGATGTAATATGTGTATAGCATCCAGCATTGCAGGTATTACATAAATGTTAGTCTCTTCCTATTCCTCCTTTTCCAAATTATTCCAATTCTGAATTTAAAAGAATGTTTCCCTCCTATATCTTAAGAAATGATTGTTTAAAACCGGAAACATGTAATTATATTGGGTTGTTGGAAAAGTCATGACACATTTTTGCAACGAAAAACATAGAAAAAACATGTCATGATTTTTCTGACAACCCAATAGATGCAAGCACAAAGAAAAAGAGAAAAGGCAAAGTCAAGTTTTTCTATCTGGATGTATAAGCGGTTGTTCACTCAACATAAAGCACATACATTCTTTTTGTCAGAATTATATTATGAAACAGTGGCAGGAATAAAGACATACCACACAGTAGGAAATCAATTCAACATTATTGAATGAAATGTCTGACAACTTCCAATAGGGAAATTCTACTGATAATTTATCATAAAATCCAGGTTGAAAATTATTTGAGAAATAGGGAGGGAGTTGATTATTTTCAGTTCATGTTTTCAAAACCTGGAATCTATTAAAAAAATTAAGATGCTGCATAGCTTTATTTCCACACTTTATGAATCTTACTGATGTCCTTTATTCTAATAAAAATAAGAGTAATAAAAGATATGTTACAAAGCTGGTAAATGATGACGCTGTAATGAGTGGTAAAGGGGGTATTTCGTTGGGAGTTGAAGATCAACGTGATGTATTACCAGATGCTCTACTGATAAAGCTGGTAATGTAATAATGAGAGAAGTAAAATTCACCTTGAGCTTCACATATGCTTTCATCTTTACTTGTACCTTTAATTTATTGTAGCTGTACTGGATACAACGCCTCCCCAACATAGGCAAACCCAATGGGGCATATTACTTACTATAACTTTTATGTTACTAAATTCCACCATTATACAAAATCTATCGAGCATACAAAATAGAAGAAAAGCTCTACTGTAAAAAATAAATTAAACTGCATGAGATAAACCATTTTAAATGCCTCATATTACTTTCAGTTGGTTAGTTTTCAACTCACTCTTCTCCTTCTGTCAACCCTCAATAGCATTTGCTTCTCCTTTCCCAAGATCATGATTTGCTCGATCCCCTCCTGTGCCCAGGCTGGTCTTATTCCCACACATTTCTCATCTGCCTCTCACATGCTCAGCTCTCTCCAACCCCTGGCTTTCCTTCTCCCTGACTGTCCAATGATGCAGCTCTCCACATCTTCAAATAAATCCAAGTCTGCCCTGTACAGTGATAGTTGTCGTTTTCAAAAAATCCTTTCAGACACACTTTTCAAACTGCTCCATATCGGCCCTTTCCAATATTCATCATGTACTCCCTTTCTTAACGCTCTGGAAAGTGGCTCACTTACCTATCACTCTATCTTGACTCCTCTAAGGACAATACACTGGTCAAATTCCAAGGCCTGTTTTCAGACATCTGCTTGGTTCATCAGCTGGAATATCTGACTCTGAAGATCATATGACTAGAAGCCCCTTTCTCGCTCAGCCATGACGACTCTCTGCTGCTTTTATTTAGTCCTCTTGGGTTTGTCTGCTCTCGCTTTCCCTTCCATTGGCCAATTTATGGGCTGAACCATCAACTTTGTATTTCATAATATTAATTACTCCAAACCTTTGCCTCAAGTCCTTGTCTTGCTCCAATTTATTAAAGTCTGTATTATTTTAGTACCTCCCAATATCTCACGGTGTTTCAGTATTTCACAGATTTCGCTCACTACTCTCTTCCTTCCCAGTTGTGGTCCTGCTCCTCAGCCTCTTATTGGCAATGATATAACCACCGTCTCCCCATCCCTCATACTTGGAACACTGGCATCATCTTTAGTTCATTTTTCTCCATTAGTCCCTCATCTCATCAAATTTCAAATGCCATTAATTCTGCTTCCCTACTAGCTGTCATATCTGCTCCCACATCATCACTCCTCCTGCTTCTTACTCGCTGCAGCTCTTCTGATGCCCCCTCTCGATCAACACAACGGCTTCCTAAGAGGCCTCATACCTGGTATGCTCTCCTTCTGTCAATTACCAGCACGCAGCTTTCAGATTAATTCTCTTTGAAGGTTCAGGTTAAAACTCCTGTATTCGAATGCATCCCGAGTAAAGACAAAGATCCTTATACTACTAAAGGTTCTCCATGAATTGTCTCCAACCTACCTTTTCAACTTTACTTTCTTGCAGTTTCTCAGGTTTCAAACACCAAACTGAGTTCCTGTTTGGTCATGTCTTGTATTTCCATTCTTATTGGCTATGCTTATGACGTTCTATGAATGTGAAAGCCTTTTCCTATCTCTGCATTCCTATTCACTACCTACACCTCACGCGTTACCTCCTACATGAAGGCTTCGAGGATCGAGGTACCAGTTACTGAATGGTTATTATATGCTACGCACATAAAGCTCTACATGTGTGAACCATTCCATTTCAAACTATTATTAATAGCCCTTGGTTTCAAATGAGGAGACAGTCTCATAGAAGACAAGTAACTTGCCCGTGGTCTCAGGTAGTAAGCCATAGGGAGGCCTGCGGTTCTAACTAAAGCTTTTTAGCTCTAATTAACCTCTGCAACTTGCCCTCCACTTTGCGCCCTCCATAATAAAAAGCTTCCACTTTATTTGTTCCTCTTTTGCAACGTGTTACTACTTTGTAGCTCCCTGCTTTTAATTCGCACGTCAAATTTGCTAGTCACTTGATGGACAATCTCCAGAGAATTCATGCTGCCTTTATAGAGTACATGCTTACTTAATAAATGCTCATGCCTGGAGAGGTGACTATACTATTCCCCTGTTTTAAAATTTAAAATGTCTTTCTAATGTCTAGTTAATCGTATATTACATCTTCTGACTAAGATGAAACTCTTTCAATAATTACATTGAGGTGCATTGTTTCAGACATTATTTTCCATGAGGCCTCAACATGCACCTAATACTCTGATTAGGCTCAAATGTGTAATCTCTAAGGCATAATGCTCACTGCCACCTCTGCCCTCGGTTCTTGCTATTTCTCTTTTGTGGAATGTCACCTGCCTCACCCAAATCAATTATTCTTTTTCTTTCAAGGTTCAGCTAAAAAATCCATTCGAATGTCTTCTATGGGCAAGGCAGTGTTCCATCAATTAAAAATTTGATGAGAATAATATTATTATGTGCACACATTATTCCATGTCTGTGCCAAATTGCCACAGATTCTCGAGTCCCTACAGAGAATCCTGTCTTATACTGCAAAGCCCTAGGTGCATTATTTTTTAAATTAAAGTTTATCAGGGTGACAATTGTTAGCAAAGTTACATAGATTTAAGGTGTACAATTCTGTAATACATCATCTATATGTCACATTGTATGTTCACTACCCAGAGTCAGTTCTCCCTCCATCACCATATATTTGATCCCTTTACCCTCATCTTCCACCCACCTCCCCGCTTTTTAGGCACACATTAGATTCTTTAAAATAATGTCAGTGGGTCCTGTGAATTAAGGTCATTCTCATATAAAGTAAGTTAGAGCAGTTAATTGGCAAAAATAAAAAAGAAAAACGGGAACAGACTAGACTCTGGGTGGTGGACACACAAGAGAGTACACAGAAGTTGTATTATGAAGCTATGCACCTGAAATTTACGAGGTGTGATCAAACAATACAGTGAATGTTTAAAAAAACAAATCATTACAGTAAAAGACATATTGTCATTAATTCCCTTCAAAATACTCCCCCTCACTTCGAATACACTTATCCCATCATTCTTGCCACTTCCTGAAGCAGTTCTGGAAGTCCTCTTTCGTGAGTGTCTTTAGTTGCGCTGTCATGGCTGCCTCCATGTCCTGAATCATTTTGACTTTGGGGAAAGAGCCAGAAGTCACATGGTGCCAGGTCCGGTGAATAAGGTGGATGAGGACATGCTGTGCTGTTTTTATTTGACAGAAATTGCCATATACCAGAAGCGATATGTGACACGGAGCGTTGTCACGATGGAGGGCGATTTATGGCACACTTTAAAACACACCTTCTCTCAACTGTAGCTCACACCCAACTGACTGCACCAAACAAGTTGAAGCTTGTCACACATTTTACTAAGGTTCAACGTGCTGGTTCCCATATTGAAGATCCCTGCCTTGCCTTTGGATGGCACTCAGCAGCAGCGTTCATGTAGGTTTTGATCACAATGGAAAGGCTGTGTGTCATACTCCGCTTCTGTATGGCAATGTCTGTTAAATGAAAACATTACCATGTTTCCTCATTTAGCTTATTCACCGGACCTGGCACTGTGCGACTTCCGGCTCTTCCCCAAAGTCAACATGACCATGAAAGGTAAACATTTTGAATCAATTCAGGACATCAAAGCAACCATGACAGTGCAACTAAAGACAGTCAAGAAAGAGGACTTCCAGAACTGCTTCAGAAAGTGGCAAGAACGATGGGAAAAGTGTGTTTGAAGCAATGGGGAGTACTTTGAGGGGGATTAATGGCAATGTGTCTTTTGCTGTAATAAATATTTTTATTAAACTTTCACTGTATTTTTTAATCACACATATAATGTTATCAACCAATGTTACCCTAATAAATTTAATAAAAATAAATAAATAAAAAATAAATAGTTTTAAAAAATAACTTAATTTTTTTCTGCCTACGATGTAGACTTATCTTAAGAAGCAGGTCTTACTTTCCTATTTGAACCAAAAATGCCCAAAGATGTTTATTTAGTTAAAATTGAGAACTGGCTTCTAACACAATAATATAATAGGTTGGGTGGTGGTTAAGAGGTGCTTTCCTAGCTAATGGATATTAAAGTCAAGATTTTCCCTAAAGCTTACTTCACATATTACATGACCTTGTTTTATTCACATGACCTACGTTTGGCAAGGACAGATGCACATGGGAGCTGCATACAAAATTATATGAAATATTTTGTCAAGAGAATTTAACTTTTGATGGATTTACCATTATCTCACATAGGCTAAAATGCTCACTAATTTAAATATCATGGATTTTGGCTTTACAGTATTATCCTCTTATATACTTTGCAGTAGACTATACAACAATTCCAATAAAATACTGAAAGTGCCTTTTAAAACCTGAGCTCCTGAGGAGGCAGGCTATCACCTAGCTATCATACTTCTGTGATTTATCACCTCAGCTGGGTCCTTCTTTGATTTCGTCTCCTCCAGCGTAGAAGTGGACAGGGGCAGATCTACAGACCCACAGGGTCCAACTCGGTACAGCCATTCTTATTTTTCCTAAATAGCCTAATAACCCCTTCTCAAGGGAAAATAAAGTCCTATGTATCTTTAAAATGTATTCCTTTTCATTCTACCTGTGCTAAAAAAAATACAAATCCCCGCCACCTCAACAAGATATTTAATTAAAGAGAGTAAGGGTCAATACCGCTCTGAAAGGGCCATTTGTCTAAGCTAATTGATTTGTCTTTGATAAACCCAGAATCTCTGAAGGAATGTCATGGTTTGGGTCACTGGGGAGAGAGAGGGAGAAGAGGGACACATACATTTCCGTGATGGTCTCTGGCAGGTTTGTGGGGATTTCAGTGAGGCCTTTCCCACGACAATCTACAATGTTGTTGCTACAGGTACAAGCTGCTGGGCAGTGCAGAACGCTGCAGGAAGGTGCCATGAAGGACTGGTGACCTAAAAAAAACCACAAACAGCAATTACAGTTTTCCTCCTGAAATTCGGAGTTATGCAACATACTAGCTTATCCCAAATAACAGAGCATGTCAATGAAGAGAAATGCATTTCTCTAAATACCTGATGTAACGATGGTCCTGTATTTCTAAAATATCTTTAAGGAAGCGTGCATTTATATCTTAGGGTCAACATTCAGATGAATCAAATGAGATTTTTTAAAGTAATTAGAAAGATGATAATTTTTAAGACTTGAAATAACCGCGAGAACAGCTACATTCAGATTAGAAAGCAGAATTCTATTCAAAACAATTTTGGAGTTCCAAAAAAGGTAGCGACTTCAGACTAATCTATATTTCATTTCTAGTAAGTTTAAATATGGCGTGGTCTTTATCAAACCTATGTAGCTTAACTAACTTTATCTCAAAAATAAAAAAGATAACAGTAAAATGTCCCTCTTGGTAGACATAACCGTTGGTTGTAAATAAGTAATCATGTGCCAGTGAATGTGGGGGAAAATTAGATCGCACTAAGTTTAATGTCTGGATAGGTTCAAAATTACCATTTTCTTTGAAGTTATTAGAATAATTCATAACATGTCATTCTTTAATTGTTAATCGATATGTTTCTTTTTTTGCCTTTACATGGCCTAAAATTTTAGCATAAGTAATTACCCGCAGGTATAGAATTTCACTACTCATTATCTAGAAACAAAACTCTTTTGAAACGAGGTTTTACTGTTCGAATGAGGAACAACAGAATGTCAGCAGTGCTGCACCAAGCAGGCATCTGGAAACACTTGGTCCCTAGAGCAGGGACGCCCCGTCTGATCTGCAGGGCAAGGGCCCCAGTGGTGATACGCCAGGAAGAGGCTGCAGGTTAGTTCCTGACCTAATCCCTCTCAACCGGCTTTCAAAAGTTACAAAAATAATCTCGGTCTAAAAAAGGAACATGAACTTGCCTTCTTCCTCATCTAGGAAATGGGGAGGCAAAAGTGAAGAGAGAAAAAAGAGGTTAGTAACAAAGTATTAGTCATTTCATTATGTAATGTTTTAAGAAGCAATCAGGCCTATGGAGAACATCCAATGACATTATAAAAAATTTTGTGTGGGTTAAAAAAGTGTGGGAAAATACATAAAATGGACTAAAAGATAAATAACTTAGAGTCCTATACTAGCACATCTTCTAAGAAACTGTTTACTTATGATGCATTATATACATTTTAAAGATGTGTCTGATTTTATTTTGAATGCACAGTTCTGAAACAGAATCAGTCCTATATTTATCAAGTAAATTATGTCTTAATATATAATGTAAAAATAATATTTGTATAAAATTTAAATATAATTTTATAAATCTATCTATCTATCTATCTATCTATCTATCTATCTATCTATGCATCTCTGTCTATCTATTGACTAGGAATCAGACTGCCTAGGTTGAGTTCCTCAGACTCAACTATATAACCTTGGACAAAATTGCTTTGCATCCTTTTCTTGGCATTTTAATCTCTAATATAAAGAAAATATGATTTCACTTGTATGTGGAACCTGAAGAACAAAATAAACACATAAACAAAATAGAAACAGACTCATAGATACAGAGAACATTTTGAGGGTTGCCAGATGGGCGGGGGTTGGGGTGCTAGGTGGAAAAGGGGAAGGGATTAAGAAGTACAAATTGATAGTTACAAAATAGTCATGGGGATATAAAGTACAGCACAGGGAATATAGTCAATAATATGGTAATAACTATGTATAGTGCCAGGTGGGTACTAGACTTATTGGGGGATCACTTCATAAATTATAAAAATGTCTAACCACTATGCTACACACCTGAAACTAATATAAAATAATATTGAATGTCAACAGTAATTGAAAAAATTAAAAAAAAAAGGTTAAAAACGATAATATTACATTTCTCTACAGTTCTTATGGGGGAGGTACAATGAGGTAAACGTAAGTGAAATACTTATTAGGCTGATACTTAAGCACATAGAAATAACTAAGTAAATGTCACCTACTGATTTTTTACATGGCCCATGTCTTATTTCTGTTTTCAAAGCTTTGTTACTAAAGCTCATAGTTTATCTCTTTTAAGTAGAACTGAACTACGAGTGGTTGTGTGTGTGTGTGTGTGTGTGTGTGTGTATGCGTGCACACACACACACACACACGGAAAGTATTTTGTAACTCTGTAACTATAGTTAGGTTACTTTTTGACTTTCCCAGCAGAGATCCAGGATTAATTAATCATATTTCCAATTGTTAACATAAAAGTAAATATAAATGATTACTTAAAGGGAAAATAATGAATAGCAAATAGAACTAAAGTCTAGGGATTTCCTATATTTCCCCTGGAGTGAAAACTGAAAAGTCTTTCATCATACCTTTGGTACGCGTAATCAGTAATTACCAACCATGCACAAATGTCTAGAACATATTATTATCATCCCTAAAACAGAGGATTTCCATAGAGTGATTAGGGCACAACTGCACATGTTAGTGAGCAACACGGAAACCTTTAAAGTGTGCATTTTTCAGTTTCCTTACACACAGCGTTCGATACTACAACAAGGTAAAGGTTCTTTCTCCCTTACCGCTGCAGACAAATTCTCGTTTTTGCACCTCAGCTACATTGTGGCCCCTCAGGTGGGACGGGCCCATACACTGAGTGTAGAGGCCCACCCGAGGCCTTTGGCGCAGCCAATCAGAAAGCCAGGCCAGGTGGCAGTCGCAATACAGGTTGTTGGAATGCAGTCGACTAAACGAGAGGAAAGAAGTTTAAAGCAAGAAAATATGGTTATTTCAGAACTTGGAACATTCTTTAGTAACACCACATAGCTTCATTTCTTAACATATATAAGTAGATACACTTAGCAGCTTCCAATCTAAACATTTGTCTAAAATTAAACTAGTTTACAACCACACAATCAAGTTTCTATTCTGTTACCTCTGAGCTATGCAAATATATAGACGCTTGAACGCAATCGCACAAATCTTTTGTGTTTGTTCATTCAAAAGGGTTAAGAGAAATAAGTAAGTCCCATGGCAAATTGCTCTACAGTCCAGGCATCCTGACAGCTGACCAGGGTGGTGGAATGAGGAAGTAAAGTCTAGGCTAGGGCTAGGAGCCATGTTAACAGTTATGGCTCTTGGTTTGCATTATTAGTTAGTTCTGCCATGATTAGAAACTGCTTGCAAAATCTTTTCAGCAGGCCACTTTTATTTTTTTGCTCAACAAGACACAATAATAATTCAATATAAAACACTTCTTTGACATCCCTATTCGGATTTCCTTCTTTTTGTTTAATATCAGAAAGAGGGATTAGCAGCTTTTGGCTCTTGGGGACCGATTCTCAAAGAGTAGAGACTGAAATTAAAAGACATAAATGGCTGGGAGGGAAGGAATTAAGTGAACCCCCTGTGTGTTGGCCAGGATCCACACCCGAACGTGGATCTTTTCCAAGTGGCAAATAGCACTTCTCCATTAATAAAATATCAGACAAATGTATCCACTAAATTAGGTAAATGACTTCAAACTGGCTTTTATGTTTTCTCAAACTAAAGAAAAGGACATCCAAAGCTATAAATCAAAGCATCATTCCCAGAATCATCTGTGACACAGTAATACCATTGTAGCCCTTTTTAGCTGATGTGCTCAATTCTAACCCAATAACAGTAATGGATATTAAGACATGGAACTCAGTCCAGAAAGATAATTAGACCATAAAAATGGAATTTTAAAGTAGCAGCGATAATATAGAGTAATGAAACAACCAAAGCGAGAGGATTGAAAGTTAGACGAGTCTTTTACATTATGGAACAGACAGTCTTGCATCAAAACTAGAGAGCACCCCACAGAACAAGAAGCTACAGTTTGTAAAGCTGGGTGACCTCTGGCTCGGTCTGCACGGAGGTTGGAGTGGCATCCTTTGGAACCCACAGAGCACACGCCCCATAATCGTTTTCTAAATATTTCCACCTCAGCCACGCACATTACAATGATTCAGTTACATGTGCAACAAATTTGAAATAAGAAAACAATATAAACATTTTAAAGCCTGATTAGTAAGACAAACTGTAGTGGATGTCTAGAAGAAAATAAGGCACACTATCAAAAAGGCAGAGAGATGATGGATGATTTTACAGTCTAAGTGACTTGATTTTTGCAAGGAATCGAAGATCAATTTTTTTTTTTGAATTAACTAAAGTTAATGAGAAACCAATTGCGTCAAGTATAGTTTGAGTGAACTGGGCTGTTAACTTGGTCAGATTGATCTCAATCTGACGGCCCCAGGAAAACAAAATTTAGTTATGTCTGCATACTTTTAGCATTCTTTTATTTTGCTAAATCATATGCCAAGGAAAGTAGAATGGTGGATTATTGTATTTTAGTGAGAAAAAATAGCATTGAAAAAGCTGGCAATTCACTTGATTTTTCATTAAAAAAGCAACATAATATTTCCAGTTATAATCTGTTGTAAAATAAAAAAAAATTTTTGAAAATCCAATAAAAATATGTGTACCCTACTGAAAAAAAACACACTTTTTCAAGAAGTCCACTGCTTCTGTTATGTTCCCACCATTTCTCACATACTGTATATACAGGGTGGCCCATAAGTCACTTTCTCCTTTAAAAATTGAATAAAACTTTTGTTTGTTAATTTAATGTTTTTCATAATGTTAATTACAAAAATGGGATTTTTAAAAGCTATTTATGAAAGATGATGTCACGTAAATAACCCTTATTGGAAATAACACATATATGCTCTCTGAGTTGAAGCAATGGAATGCTGATTTTCGAAGTCAAATTCAACAATTTTTATGCGTTGCTCCGTCATATATTTTTCCATAATAAATTTCCAAGGAACAAACCTTTAAAATCTTAAACACAATTTTTTTTAAATTAATGACAAGCACAATTATTAAACTTTTAAATGGGAAAGTGACTTACGGGCCACCCTGTACTATATGTTTTTAGGTCAAGGTGATTCTGAAACTTAGTTCAAATGAGATTTATCTTTGAAAATGCTTTAACTAAATATCCCCACCCTGGGCCTTAAGGATTAGTTCTTCTCCAAAAGAAAAAACATAGCTGTAGCAAATACTTTATTAGAGAACCATTTTTATTGACCTAAAATATTTTAATGTCCATCTATAACCCCTGCAAAGATATCTTTAAGTAGAAATGCTGACACAACCTTAATTATAGAAGCACTAGAGGGTTATGCAGTAATTTTACGTTACAAAGAAAGTCGGAGAGCCAGTTTAGCTTTATTAGGTCTGCTGGACATACAGTAATAAAATCATAAAGATTTATCATTTATCATTTCTGACAGCCAATCAAGGAGTCTTCCATTTCTTAATGAAATGTGACCTCCCCAATAGCTCAAAACAAATGTTCCCTCCCAAACTTCCCATAACACATACCATTTAAAAGAAAGCTTTCAAGTTTTCAGAATAGTTAATTTACTCAAAAGATCATATCTAGAGCTTTAAAAACAAAGTGGTCTACCTCCCGATGAACAGTGGTCCTGTTCCTTGCTTCCTAAAAGAAGGACTTACAGGAAACCCTTGGTCGATTAAATTAAACTTGATACATATTGTGACTACTTACAAAGTCCTAAGTTTAGGCATATGGTTGAAACTTGCCACAGAAAGCCTGGTAATGTTGTTATTGTTGAGAGTGCTGTAGAATAAAAAAAAAAGTTAGACATTTTAGATATGAAATGTATTAGTCATTCTATATAGGACAAGAGAGAAAACTTCTGGTGATTATGTTTATATAAAACAACAACAACAAAAAAAAAAGTTACCTGGTAGAAGACAGCATAGAGAGCACACTATATTATAAACAAGATGATAAATAAATTTTGTACTTTAATGTATTACTATGCATTCAGTTTTATCAAATATTTATTACAAATGTATGGCTTTAGACATAGTGTCTTTGATTATATCCATGTTGCTTTATGAACCCTGTCTACGCATGCAGGTCTATTTATGATATCGGTTACGGAATGAAAATAAGACGGTCACAATTTAAAAATTAAGCACTGCATTTCCTCGGAGGGGTATTATGTGTAATTAGTATCATGTCTACGAGTAAAGGAACATATTTGAAATCTCCAACTGAAATTCCATAGCAATAGCACAGAATCGGCTCTGGCATGTCCTGCTAATTATTCTTTACTGTAGACATCAGCCACTGTTGCAATTTGAGTAGTAAGAGCAATACCTACATCTACTTGGCACTTATATTGGTGGGAATGAAGTGACACAATGTAGCAGTATAGTAAAGGTTTAACATATTCTAACAGTTTTTAGTTGCAGCCACATATCCTGTCCTTTTTCTAGTGATCTGTGTTAGTGATCATGGTTTCATGAAGATAGATTCAGCAAGATGGGTGGTCAAGGGAGATATGGTGAAAATAAGTGTAATTCTTGCTTGGTTCACATTTTCCCAACTTTTCCCCTAATGTAAGCATTGTTAGTTGAATTGTTACTACTATTTCTACTACTACGCATTCATTCATCTAATATTTCCTGAATGGCTCTTATTTTTATGGTAATACGGAATATTATAAGAATAAATCAGGCATACAGCCTGTCTTAAAATAGCACACAGTCCAACTGGCGAGATGGATTACACAAGTTACAAAAACTTAGAGTTAGGGAGATTAAGAAGAGACGTTTTTCTCTCCCTTCAGAGAAGTCTGGTTGTGACAAGAGAGCAGGAAGACAGTGATGCCAGGGGCATGTGAAAAAAGTGTGGAAGTGGAAAATTATTCTAGCACATAGAAGACCCAGTAGGGTTGTGACTAAACAGAGCAAATTGCTGAAGAGGCAAGAAAGAGGGGCTCAGTGGCCCAGGTGGGTAGGTTTGCCAGTGGAGACGGGTTTGAATTGGAGGTTACAAACTGACTTGCCTACAGGGGCCAGGCAGGGAACATACACGAAAGAAGCAGGCTGGATACAAAGGAATGTGATGAGGAAGGGACGGAGAGGAGCAGACAGACAGCTGGGAACCAGGAGGACCTCGGTATGCTGGTAATGGTCGGCTCTGTTGCGGCAGCTAGTATTAAGCTCCAATGGATAGCTGCTCTGCTATAATGGAAGGCTGCCAAACAATCTCATGTTTTCAAGAGAAGCTACAGATGGAAAGTTTTTAGATCAATCCTCCTAATTTTTAAATGCTGGCAACTAACTCAAATATTTCAGTGAGTCTGTGTGTCCAGTCTGTTTGGGCTAAGCAAGGTCCACTTGTGAGGCCACATCAGGCCAGCTGCCGGCTGCAGTTGTTAATGGTGAGATGTGGGTATTCAGGGGCTGAGGGATTAACTTAAACTTCTCAGCACAGAAGTGCGCAGCAGCTACATATCTAGAGCACACACCGACTCTCTGTACTCTCCAGCGTGCAACGTACTGAACGATGTAAGAACTAATCCAGGTGATGTGAAGTAAGTCACACAGGGAAAAACCCCACATTATGAAGGACCTATAAAGCACTGGCTTGGTTGGCTCATGTTATCTAAAAGCCTGTGGCATTTTCCTTGTACTCAATTGAAATGAGATATTTTTTTTTCAAAAGCCATTAAAATATATCCTGATGTTTGCACTAAAAGGTTTCACTTCTCAAAGGGATTTGCTTTCAAATGACCCCTTTTCCCACCCTCGAAATTTATGCTGAATTTATACAGCGAAAATCTTCAAAGTACGGAGCAAACTCAAATGTGACTTTGGGGATAACGCTTTTTAAAGTCATTCACATGCAGCAGACCCACAATCATTTTGAACTGTAATTTCTTATGATTCCACACAAAAGAGAGTTTTATTTAATGCTGAAGCTGGTGGCTGTCAATTTGAAGTCTTCTCTCAAAACGTTAGTTTGCATAATGCGACTGAAGAAAATAAATCATCTTAGTATTTTTGTTCAGTATTGGTGCTGGCAGAGCAACACTGATACAGATACTTGGTGACAGAGCAAATATGTGGAACTAATGAAATAAAGTTATTTAAAAATCAATAATACATATGTGTTAATTAGATATGATGACATGTATATGTTATGGTCACGATCCATTCCTATTCTGAAACAATGAGAATTTACATATTGTACTTCTTTATTTGTGAACACTTTTTTTCCTATATGAAAGTCTATTTCTATGATTAACCTCAAGATTTTCTCTTTGCAATGAAAATGTATTCTTGTACTGAGGACATCCTGGTGTGTAAACGCAAAACGTTGGTCTTGGTAATCACGTAGGCTCTCTTGGACTTCAATATTGATTTATTTTTTCTTATTCCCTTAGTGCCAAGCATAAGATTTGGCAGAAAGTTGGATATTTAATGGATATGAATCATTATGTTTCAATTCAATTAAATTAGACCCATCCTATAGAAAAGAAAAAGAAAATAAACTATCTAAAACTGGCAACTCAAGGGCTATATCTCATTTCTAAGTCTAGTGTCCAAAGAAAAAGGAAACATTGATCTGGCTTTAGTGTCCAATGTTATTTTTGAGATGGTATCTTCACATTAAGAAATAAAAAAGTTTGAACTCCTACCAATCAGAATTCTACAATAAGGCCATGGACATACATGTGATAAACTGCTTCTTTGCTTTCATCTGCCTTAACTTTGCCTTCTTGAACTTTATTCACTCTTTTAACCTTATATACATACTATTGTGGCACAGTTTAATCAATGGCCCAGAAGGATTACTCCCACCTTCTTCTGTTTGGCCTCAGTATATTCTACATTCACAAATGGTCTATAAAATTAAAATTTTTAAAAATCTAAATCATTGGGAATCTGAAATTTAAAACAATGTGCAAATTAATGCTCCTTCATTATTTCCATGTAACGAAATGCTAGATCCTAAAGAGTTATGAATGGTAAAAGTAAGCAAAACAGAGAACTTTCTTTCTGAAACCCTTCAGAGGATAACTATTAAAAAAAGCTCCTGACCAAATGTTTATAACAGGGGAACCTCTCATTTATTTGGCACGAGATCTGGGCTTGATAAATCCCAGTCCTTTCATTACTTCATCCAATTTTGCATTAATTCTTCATCAACTAATTTCCCTAAAAGCTGTATGAATTATGAGGATTTAAACATTAACATATATTACAAAATGTCTGCCTGGCTTTATAAAATTTTAATATAAGATATTTAAATCATTTTAAATATCATATGTTTTTGTATCTTGTGCTAATTGTAAGTTTGGTTTTTTTTTTTTTTTTTAACAAACTCTGACCATACTATAGCTCTTTAAGACTTATGTATTAGGTCCTCAAAAGAGTTTCTAACAGTTTAGCTTTTAATTTTCATTCCATGAACCATAAAATGTCACTCTTTGGTGTGTTTATGATAGTGGGTCTGCTCAAGTCACCTTTTAGATATTTTGCTAACATGTCAATCAAAATGTACGAGATCATGTTGATTTTATAACTTTACTCCCTCCTTCCCTTCCTCCCTCCCTTTCTTCCTCTCTCACCCTCTTTCTCTCTCTTTTTCTCTCACTTTCTCTTCCTCCTTCCCTCTCTCCCTCTCCCTTTCTCTCATACATATATAATATATATTTATAAATTTACATATATTTATATATAGTACTCACAATCTCTGTCTCTATAGAGTACTTAATACATATCAATATTATATATACATATATGAACTATTGTATATCTAATAAGTATTTAAACTCATTTATTTAATAACAAAGTAGTTTATGGAATTGCAATTCATCCAAAATACTCAGCAACATTTCCACAAACTGGTATCATTCATATTTCTAGTTAGGAGCACTGACTTAGTAACAATTTCTTTGGCTTGATCAGCTCCGCTCAATTAAATAAAACCTGTGGCAGTCTCTTCATACACCAAGTTTGGTGGCATTGACAGTGGTTTGGACATCAGACTACCATCTTGCAATCATGGTTGGATCCTAATTGTTCCGACTCTGAAACAGCCTCAGTGAACTTTGCATATTAAAAAGGGCTCTGGAACACAATTTCAAAAGTTTAAAAAGCCTTATAACTAAAATGTGTAAGATAAGCCCACTGAATATTTTTCCCTATAGAAAAAGTTAGACTGTTATCAAGACACAAAGTTGACTTCTCATGTGATTAGAGAACAGTATATATTCTTATAACACAATTTATCTCAATCAACTCATTCTTACATACGTCTTTAAAAATAATTCAGCAGCGCATAATGCAGCTAGAAATTCTACTCAATTACGCACAATTAAAACCAAAATCATATTAAAAAATGGCTAAACTAAGCCATTCTAATTGAAACATTAAAGTTTTTTTTCAGAATTACATCCTGTTCCTCAAATTCAATTTATGAAACAATGGAATCCCCCCGCCCCCTTCTCTCCCTCACCGCCCCCCCCACCCCCCCAGAGGATTTCATGATTTCTGGATAACTTTTACCACATGGACTAAAAATCTCAAAATCTAAAACCTCTTCACATTTAATTCAATTTCTGAATAAACTGCGTTGGGGATGACCGATAGCATAGAAAACACCTTATTTGGGGGAGAAATCGAAAGGATGTTTATGAAAATGTGGACGAACCTTTGACTGGAAAAAAATTCCAGAATTATATTGGTAATGAAACGGCTTTAGTAACTCTAGTTTTTCATTAAAACAATTTTTATTATAATTAAGAATTTCATTAAATTATATTACTAAGTCAGAGGTCTGTAGTGATAACCCAGTTGCCTCTAACCAATTCTGTCAGCCATGTCTACCCGGCAAGGAAAGACAGCGGACGCCGATTACTATTCAAATCTGTTTTACTAAGTCAGTAGTGGAGACTTTACAATGGACTTAATGGGTGGCTGATGAACATTAGAAAGTAGATTTCAAAACAACCTCACAAAGGGGATGTTATCTGGTTAAAAAAAGAAAAGGCATTTTAAAATGAGAAAACATCTTTTCCATTGCATATCAACTACCAAATATACCAAACACATCAGCTATTAAGCTAATTTTTTGTTGTGATTTTTCCTGTACATCTGATGTTATCTTGGTATTTAGCAATTCTAGGAATTCTCACAAATCCTGTGACTGAGACTATTTTATTATAAGAAGAAACACTTCAAGGACAACATGTGTACACATTTGAGTGCCCATCTTAACTAGACAATGTTACCTAAACATACAGATAGTACACACACGGGTTTGCACACCAACACATTTGCACACCAACACATTTGCACTCTTCTCTGCCTTCACCATGAGTTATTGAAGGTATCTCCTTAGGAGACCATTTTGCCACTGGGTTTTAAGCTAGCAGAGAAGCCTCCACAGCAGCAACCCCCAGACACAAAGCTCCCAGGAGAAGAGTGAGAGAAATAAGCTATACTTACAGCACTTCCAGGTCCCGGAGAGCCCTAAATGCCCCATCTTCAATACAGCTGATCTGGTTGTAATCCAGCTGCCTGTTAAATAGATTAGAAGAATATATGTAAAAGGCCGAAGGCTGGCAGGGTTCAGGGAAAGGAAGTGTCCTGAAGGGTCCAGGGAGTCCTGGCTGCACTGGCTGAAATGCTCTCACAAATACGCTCATCTGCTTCAGAATGTCACAGCCATTCCGGCCCCAGTGCCGCCACTGAAATCTCTTTTTGTTCTGAACTGTCTGTGCAAATAGCAGCCCTTGGAAGGCTCCTGTAAATAATAACTGCACCTTATATTAAATGCCATAGGAATGCAATTTCATTACATCAAGAAAAGCTATCCATTAAGAGCTTTCAGCGTCATCTTGCTGAAACAATTTCATTAAGGTAAAGGACTGTAAATCACTTAATGTCACATGCACCCCTCAGTGACCTAACAGAATCCATTTATCAGAGAAGCCCAGCTGCATGTTAATTTCACTATCCTTGGCAGGAAAGAGCAAGACTACTTTTAGGTTTTCTCCTTTAAAAAGCAGTTTTCTTTCGAGAACTTCAAGTCGAGGAAGAGAAAGAAGGTCCCATATCGCTCCCTGCTCTTGGATACACTTTAGAAAGCTAGAAGTTCTGTATTAAGCATCACTATTCTCATCATTTGCATCGTTTGTACCCGAATTCTCTGCACAGTACATAAGGCACATTTTTCAGTTAAGGAACTTCCTGCATTAGACGACTCTCCAGAAAATAAGTTTTTAAAGTACTAAGAAATGTAAATGCTTTTTTTTTATGTTCTCAAAGATGCTAATGTCAGCTCAAAACACTACAAAATATATACTGCAGCGACATTATTAAAACACCTAAATATACAGATGATGCATTATGGAAGTATGTGCTCGAAACCTACATTATTTTACTAACCAATGTCACCCCAATACATGTAATTAAAAAAGAAAAACCCTACCTAAATCCATGGTTAAAAGTTTAAAAGCTGTCAGCTCCTTCTAAATAACACAAAATCCAAACAAATGAATCTTTCCCTGTAACACTCATTTAAGGACTCATTTGTTAAAATTCAAAGGTGGGAGGAAAAAAAAAAAAAGGCCATTCCAAACTTGGTTCAGTCTGCTTTTCCCTGCAACTTGTTTTTGGAATTAAAATTTCCTTATTCACACGAAGAAATTTACTTGGCTCAAATGAACAGCTAAGTACTAAATCCTATCTGTCTTAGCTGCATTTTTTTTTTTTTACAAATAAGCAGTTGTTTAAATCTAGTTGCTTGATGTTTAGCGATATTATTATTACAGTAAAGAAAAAGTATTTTCATGCTTCACTTGAGATGGAAACAGAATGCCTGACAAAATAGTCAGATGATCAGCTCTAAATGCAGAGGTAGGGGGGTAAGACTGATCATAACACCGACGAAGCTTGACCTTGTTTCAAGTTTGGAATTGACCAAAAGGGCTAAGTGACATCCGGGGTCTGTTCTTAAAAAAAAAAAAAAAAAGCTGTTTAAACATTCCCATAGAAGAGCTGTTTCACTCATGAGACTACTGAATAAAGGTGCAATGATTTAATCCAGAGGGACCTCTTCAAATTCCTTACTTTCGAAATTATGTACATAGAGAATGTCTCATGAAATATACATCTCATTTTTAAGGTCTCTAGAGGACACAATCACACACGGGCCTACCTTGGTGTCATGCAAATGATACAATCTAGGACATGCCATGGAAAAAAAGGCGAACTCTGAAGAAGATACAATGTGATTGCTTTTACAAACTAAGGCTTTCCCCAAATAATAGCTGCCATCCGTGCTACTGCAATAGCTGAAAGCATTTCCATGTATCAGGAAGTAATGCAGACATGTAGTTTTATTTTCTACGAAGATGTTTAAAGCCTCATGATATAACACGGCTGCTGTGGTTTCCAGAAAAACACTTACATTCTCGAGCACTTTTGATTTTTATGGATTAAATTCGTTTAACAATTAATAACCTTTTCTTATTTTAAAAGTGCTAAATATATATCTACACTATGATTCTCTAACCTCTTGAACAATTCATCAAAGCCATTTGAATTAGTACAATGGCAGGAAGTGTTACCCTTGACACGCTACAAAAGAGAAATTGTTTCCAGACAAATTGGCAAAATCTTTTAATGCTATCAAATTTGCCTAATGCAGTCCCCAGGTTAATCTGTAAGAGGGTGAGCTGTATGTTTGCCCACATCTTAATATCCTTAGCTGTCAATGTATAAGTCAGTGCTGACACAGCTTCTTTTAAATCATGCATACTATACACAAAGGGAGGCCCCGGCATGCCGGAAAGCACTCAAGCAAATCTCGTCCTAGGAGGGCTGAAAGGCAGATTACCTTCTGTCTACCACCAGAAGTTGAGACGCTGCCGGAAACTTTGGTAATTTCACCGTCTTTAACACTGCTCGTGGTTATACATGCTGCTGATTCTTAGCAGAAATCAAAGCCCCTTTTTGGTGCTAAAATATTAAGATGATTTGGCTCTCACAGAACCAAAGTTTTCCTTCAGTTTTCCGAATGCCATCCTATTGCAGCCCATGTGTCTTCTGAGAACAATGTGATTTGACGAAAAAGTTACTCAGATGAAAGGACCAAGTCCAAATGAATAACTTTTTCATCAGTTGGTAGGTTTTGTTCTCTACTCACAGGAACGTGTGTGGAAAGCACTCTGCCCACATTCCGAGTCACGAGAAAATTTCTCTGCATAAACCTCCATTTGTCTGCATGTGGTTCAAGATAAACAGTGTCAGAGCTATAGAGAAGCGTAATTAATTTCAGGGTTTCTGGACTATTTTCCGCACCTTGCTTCTCTCTCGCTGCTCACTCCGCCCTCCGCTACCTTTCAGTCCCCTGGGCACGCCTGCTTTCTGTAACCAGGAAAGGTTCTCTTCTCAGCCATGCACTTTGTGACAGGCTGATCCTGTTTAGATGTGATTTCCCATCGTGCCATGAAATTATTCTGAATTAAGGAATTAGGGAGAGGAACGTGTTTTCCTGTTTTTGTTTTTTTATACTTCGATGCCATGATGCAGCCAGATACAAGGTACATGTGTTGATCTCTGGATGATAAGGGCACAAGGTTCTTAGGGGCGGCTTTCACATCCTTCCTTGCCTGGCACGAGGGCCATTTCTGTGGGAGAACCAAGCTAGTGCTTTTCTTATTTTCTGGGGAGAAAGAACGGTAGAGATGGGTAGAATTATAGGTGGTTTCTTTCAGAACTTCAGCTGACATGTGTTAGCCCAGACTTTTGTGTCATCACCTCCTTAGTCTCCACTTCAAACCCGCCTTTGTTCAAGTTCCAGACCCCTGCTCCGCTGCATTCTTCGTATGTTTTGAAGGAACTGCTCTCTCTCTAATTTCTCTAAAACGATGATATTAAAAAGAGTAGAGCATCTTCAAGATCTTTCAGCATTAACCTTCAATGATTCTATTTTCAGTGATAACTACTCTGATGATCGAAACTAACTCTAGATTGCCCGTTTTCATTTTTCCTACTCCTGAGAGGTTTAGTCTTAGACAATGCAGTGTGTCTTTATGGAGAGATGTTAGCCCTCCGTGCCTCACCCACATAAAATAGCTAATGCTGATCTGGTTTTCTTTAACACTAAAAATAATTTAGCCTAGTTTCAGATTTTGATTAATTCTAGGTATGAGAGACAATGTACAATATTGCTAAATACAAGTTTTTAAAATAGGTGTGTTAAATGACAAAAAGGTAAAAAAAAAAAAAAAAAACTTTGCTTACTTCGCATCCTGAAATACAGTTGGAGACATTGCATTCTGTTACTTTTCGGTTTTTTCCAGGGATTTCCTTTCTTAATTTTTCAAAATTCGGATACCATACTACATTTGAGCTAAACATATAAAACTTATCTCCCTGAATTAACTTCAGCTGACTTCACCCTTACCCACAGAAAATTCATATTTCACTGCAGCCTCCAAGTGATAAGATCTCATTACTAGCTGATTTTTTGGTAAGATTAGAGCTCCTTAAACTATACTTAACTCTGAAACAACACTGAAGATAAAAAAAATTAATAATTTCTAAGCCAGGGAGCTTCTCTCAATGTCTCAACAAAATTATTATGACTATGCTCTGGTTTTCAAGTATTTTTTGTTTGTTTTTAGGTATGAGAAGTAGAACTTTAGTTCATATTTATAGTACTATTGTAAGGTGGCAAGCTCCCAAATGTGTTGATTTAAAATGCATCAAAGTGATTAGGATCAATACGAGGGAATAACAACATTTTGCTATTTAGAAAGACACCTGATAAAACACACAAATCAAATAGGCGGAAAAGAAAAAAATGTGGGCATGACCTGTTCTATTTCTTGCCTTGCATGTATAAAATGCAAGACAATATGAGTGCCTAAACATATACATCTTATACAAATCAGGACTGTTAAGAAGTAGTCAAGATTTAAGTCATAATGAATAGAAGCACAGAATTATATAAATTGACACATATAAATGAACACCCTAGACAATGGGTAGTCGTGAAGAAAATAACCAACGTAAGGACTTTTCCGAGCAATGCAAAATAACTTCTGTATTTGAGAATTTAACCCTTTTGCAATCTTTCCAGCAACATTTTGTTTTTCTCATATGAATAAAGAAATTCAGTTTTTATTGGAATAATCTATGGTAAAAGTTACATCTACTTGCTAATTCATTGGGAAGAGGCAAAAGGTAACTCTAAGAGAGGTGGTAATAGAAAGTGAAGGAAACATAGCTAAGTTGACCTTCACGTCCTGGTAACTCTAAGCAAACTAATCAAAGGTGATAGAAACTGAAATTGACAAGAATTGCTAACAGTTATGATGAGTGGACAGTTGGTCCTGTTCCAAACATCTATGGAGATATCTGGCCCAAGCAGACCCATCTACCTAACCTCACATGCCATTACCATCTAGGGTACCGACCCAAGAAGGGTTATTATTGCGATACAGGCTCAGTGGGATTATTGGACTGATAAAACATGACAGTATTTTTATGTATTAATCCTATAAACCAAAAGTAGAAATAAATATTATAGGCTATTTCAACTTAGGGATGTTTTCTAAGTATGGACATTCTGAACAGGACCAAATATTAAGGACCACTTGGCATAAACCACATGTCCCCGTGGACGTTTTGGACAGCAGCAGATGTCCAACAAGGGTGCTTATTGAATGCCTAGCAGTTAGCAGAGTTTGTGTGTATGTCACCTCACAGTTCCTCACTTGAATCAAAAGTAAGTATTATCATCTTGATTTTAGAGATGAGAAAATGAGGCTAACAGAATTCCAATAACTCAAAGTAGGTAGTAAACAGTTGGTGAAATCTTGATTCACATTTAAATCTATGCATATCTGAAGCCCCCACTCAATACACAAGTGGCTAGGAAAATACATTCAGGAGCTATTCATTCTGCAAATTGAGGTTTTGGCTAAATCTCTGATGGCCAAGTTTTAAGGAAGAAACCAGCAGATGAATAGTGCTAAAAAATCTCAGAGAAGGAAGAGATTCATCAGCTGAAGTGGTCATGTGTCAGGGTGGGAAAAAACAAAACGAAAAACTGATCTTTAAAAAATAGGTAGAATCCAGAAAGAGAGGGGAAAAAAAGGGTATTCCTTATGGTGAAGAGTGGGTCAATCCAAGAACAGTTGTAAACAGAGGCTCTACAATGTTCACAGTAAATGTTTGCAAGAGAAAGGCCATTCAGGCTTGAGCAAAGAGCTTGTATGCAAATTCAGTCCGAGAGGGGCTAGAAATCTGGGTGGAAGCATGGATATTAGGACTAGTCAGAATACCTAAAGAGACTAGATGTTTTGCCTTTCAATTAAAGTCACTGCTCTCTCAGGGAAAATGTCTATATCCCCACTGACCCTACAGAAATACAGAACGATTCTGCTGTATCCCTAAAGCTTTGCCGTGGTACTATAATAAAGGTTCTTTTAGAGTAAACTGAATGATTTGAGCCAGGTAGTTATGGAATGCACAAACAACACTTGGTGAAAACAAATCCATCTGCAATGTTAAAATTATTTAATGAGAACATAAACTGGAGATCAAAATTCAATTAGCAGGCGATAGTACCACGGTAGCAAAGTGAGGCTGTTCAGGGCTTGGGAAGCAAGAAACCTAAAGATTTGTCCTGTCTCAAGGACAACATGGCAGGCACAGCAACATCATGCCAATTTGTATTTTATACATATATGAATTGGATTCCCAATGACTCATTCAGTTGTTCTAATGTTTTATTGGTTTTGCTTTGGAAAACATTTATGAAGATATATTGTATAGATTTATTTTTACCCAAGAGAATTGAAGAAAAAAATGCTAAGGCACCAGGGAGACAAAGCAAAATGCAAAGTTTGATGGGTTATTGGTAGCAAACTTGACCATAGCTGTTGGTGATTATCACAATTCAGTGTGCTTTTAGAGTGAGTGCAAACTATACAAATTACAGGACCACGGACAGTTCCCAAGGTACTTCGGAGTGGCATCTGCCACTGATCTATTTTACACTGAAGTACCTAGACAACCACTGGTTATCCCTTATGTCTATAGATAGCTTTCGGGGTGTAAAGGGGAGCTTTGGCCCTCATATATGAAACTCAATTTACTATCTATCTAAATGAAGTCATCTCTACAGGTTTGTTCAGAAGGGTCTATGTCCCACTGAAGCCCTATAGCATTTAATCCAACACTAAGGATAGCAGGCCCCTTGGATGAGGAACAGACTTTCCCTTCAAAGTCTCTTCAGCCTCAACTTACTGAAAACACTCAAGGAAAGAGCTGGGGGCCCTAAAAGTTACAATTTAAATTTGATATCAATTGATTTTATTTTTATGATCAGTATGTAAGTATGACAAGAAATGTAATAAACTAAACATGAAAACTAGCTGATGACAGTAGACGTTTTGCAATTATGACTTACATTATATGACAAAGCAAAAGCAAGTCTTGCATTTACATGGAAAATATATGATAACAACATATAGATACCTCTCCTGTTTGCAAAACCTCTTTATTGCTAATAATCATTGCAACCCAGATTGGTTGATTTGTTTCCTAAAATGTCATGTCATACATATTTGTTAGGCAAATGATACCATGACTCAGTCAAAGAGAACCACGCTAGATCATCTGGTAAATTAAACCCTCGTCTATAATGTATGTCAATAAAAAGAAAAATAGAAATATTTCCCCTAAGCTATTTTTTTATGATGAGGCAGTTTTCCTGGGAAAGGATGGTAAGGCTCATAATAGATGTAGGATTAGTGGATTCTCAATAATGCAAACGAATGGAAAGGAATGTAGTTATTTATGAACAGTAAAAAGTAAATGTTGACTGGAACATGGAGTACATTTTGAGGAGGTAATCCAAAATGAAATTAGAAAAAAAGCAGGTGTGATTTAGATTGCACAGTATATCTTAAATAATGCGTGTTGAAATTTAATTATTTTAAGTATCCGTCTTGAACTCACTAAAGAAACTAATGGTAAAGTACGTTAGAGTTTGCTTTTGTGATGTGAATAACAACTAGCAATCTACTGAATTTTTAGGATCATATATTTGTACTTTTTTTCATTTAAATCCTGGGATAACTATAACTAGGAATGGTTTCTCATAAATACAAGAGACTTTTGCAGGGTTTATATACTCATAAAGTACCTGCTTAGCGAATAAGGTTGCAAGTCTCAGCAATAAAGCAAGATCTAATTTAAATATTCTCCTAAATTATTCAATTAAATGGAAATACCTCATAGATTCTTGTTTAAAAAAAAAAAGTGGAACATGTCTTTGTCCAAGATTTGATCAGAAGGTAGAAAAGGCTTTACTGCATCAGTGTTTTATATATATATATATATATATATATATATATATGTATATATATATACACACACACACATACACACACACATACAAAGCTTATAAAGAAAAGTGGTATAAGTGTTGATTACCATTTTGGTGAGGCATCAGCGGGTAATGATATGGTATCAATACTTTAATTCATACTTGATTGGGGAGTTTAAAAACACAGGCACAAATCCTATGGCAAAGTGCTGCCAGTGACAATTCTAAACCCTACAATTTAGTTGATATTTGAATGTGATCTTGTTATTCTCAGATCTCCCTGTCTAACATGTCAGGAATAAGGAAGTGGTTTCAATTGCAGCTGCAGAAAATTAGGTAACACAATAAAATATAAAGCGTTTGAATCTAGTTAAGAAATTAATAGAGAAAAGCAAAAAAGTTATGGGACATCCTCCCTGGAGATGTTTAAGGAGCAAGATGAATGTCCGTCTCCCTCGCATAGCTTTCGTGTGGTTTGCCTGGCGGGCGAGGAATAAGAGCTGCTAATATGCAAAATTTCCACAGCATCAATTTCATATTGTCAGGATGCTGCCTTGAGCATATGTAGCCAATCTGCAAGATTAACGCAAGTGCTTCCCATGGAAATCTTCTGATAACCAGAGTTTGCTCTGATTAAGGCCTGAACGTGGCAAATCCAATAAGCCTGCTACAATGCATCGGACTGGGCTTTTAGTGCTCCATAAAATATTGTCTCGATGCAACTACTGCCCATGTTCCTCCTTCTTTCTTTCTCTTTTGCTCCTAAGTTTAGAAGAGTAGCCATCATGGCACCACGCAGGGCTGTCCAGGTTGTAAGTGCATACACTGGAACGGTAAATAGGATGAAGCCCTGAACCTCTCATTCCCACACTGAATATCAATAGTGCTAATATGTGTGGGCTTTTATTGAGTCATTACTCGACTTATGGTTACCAGTTTAATAATGAGATGAATTGAAATTTACCCTCTGATTGAATATATTTAACCAAATATCTTTTGTTAACTTTTAATGAGAAAACTAAACATAATACGAAGCCTAATGAAATCGGACTATTTTGTGAACATTGCAATTTGACCTATTTTTTAATTACAGAAAAATGCCTTTTCACTGTAAATTTCTATAAGATTGTAGCTCTAGCTCTAATAAATTAAATAAACGTAAAAATGCACTGTGGTCTTTCAAAGCTGCTCTAATGGTCTTGCCTATTGTTACATGGAAAGTAGTAAAAATAGTGGGGATAAATTCTAACTTTGTACAGCTCTTCTAATAAATTCTAATTTCCTCAATCCACCCTTACCACTACTCACCAATACACAATACAAGCCAACATCCTCAAAGATTCCTTTGTATTTTCTTTCAGGAACTCTTTCCTACAGCATTGCCTGATCGCTTAAGCAATCCTTTTCTTTCTTTCTTTCCTCAGCACCTATAGTGTTGAATGTCTTATTTATAAATCAGGGTCTTGTGTATATTCATTTAGTGCTGTCTGATATATTTTCTTTTTCCACTTTGTAGCTCCATGTCTACATGACCCATCAGAGGCATGGGTCTGTCTCAACCATTCCTAATATTGCAAATTACTCTATGTCCCACTTTCCTGTCTTTTTATTCTACCATTTTCAAGACTAGCTTCTATCAGTTGATTAGTAGCTACATGCAGAATGAAATAACATGTTCTACTTCATAACATTCTAAAGGGTCTTTCACATATCTTCTTTCCCGAATAACCACAACAAACGCACAAAAATTGTTAGATTTCCTTTATAAAAGTGAAAACCAGAGCTTAATGAAGTTTACTAACTTGTCATGTCTACAAATCTAATAAATAGCGAAAGATTATGAGACTCGCAGTCCTAAACTCGTCTCACCGTATACATCATAACTGCCTTAACTTTGGGGGAAATGATGCATGTGGGGAAAGTATTTTTTAAAATCCTGCTAAATCAACATTGCATTCCTCACAGCACACTGGCTAGGATCTCACTTTTCTTTTTCTCTCTAAACTTTTCAAATCACATTTTTAAGGATAAATGAAGAGGACAGAAGGAAGAATCCTACCACGACTGGTATCCCATTCCCAAATGTATCCTTCAATATGGCAGAAGGATTACATATAGGCTTGGATTCCCTGAATATCTTTCCTAGGATGTAAAAGCCACCTGTTTGAAGGATTTAGAGATAATACTATGGTACGATTGTAAGTGCAATCCCCAAGGGTGGTAAACTGTAGCCATTATTATCCTTTTACAGTGACATATAGGCAACTTGAGTAGGCGCTGCATAGGATCTTTATATTGTTCTGACCAGACATAATCTACAGAGGCAATTCTGAACATGCTACCTCACTAAATCTACCTGAAGACTTCCCCAAACCCTAGCTAAGGATAGAAAGCAAGCAAACAAATCCTTTGAACAGACAAGCACTCATAAAAATCTAGGGCCAGGATTTTAATGACTCTACACGGTTACATCCATAAGCCTGTATTTTTCAGTCTTGACTTGTACATTTAGAAAGTACAGATTTAAAACAAAAGCTATTTATATTGAAGAGAAGATGTGGAGGCCAGATCTTGTAGCTTTACCAACAGTCATCTTCTTTGACGAGGGAAAACATCTGTCTCACTCTTGCTACTGGAAAAATAGTGTTGGATCCCAGCATGGCGAATTCTGAATATAAGTTAATTCTTGAAAAAGGCCCTACCCTGTTTATTACTTGCTAAGAAATATTGAATTCCTGATAGTTAATCTCAGCACCCAGGGGCTTTTCTCCCCCTACATGTCAAACAAATATAAAGGCTAAGGAAAACATTTTATGTCCTAGTAGTCACAATCAAAACCCATCATTTTCAAAGGCTAATATGGTGTCTGAAAAATTATAAAGATGTATATTGATGATATTAGGATTGTCATTGAGATCTGAAATCTGATACGTACCTTCAGAGCTGTGTGCACTTACAAAAAAACGCTTCTACACAAGATACCCTATTAAAGATTTATCAACGGAAAATATAGAAACAGTTTTCTTTTCCTTCTTTTTTCTCTCTTTATAAAAAGGTTACACAAATATCCTTTCATAAAGATATGGGGGGGGGGAAGATGTAAGAGAAATATTCACACAAAGGGAAAGGCATAATTTTCCCATTCTCATACTTTTGGCATTTAATGAAAATGGTGATCTAAAACCTAGTTTAAAAAGCTGTAGCTCTAGGCTACAGGCATCGCTAAGATAAAAATATGATCTACCCGTTCCAGAAAAAAAAATAGTTTAAATTTTGCATATCTAACAAACACAGATAACAACTGAAAAGGGAGTTATTGAGGTAAGCTGACAGTAAAAAGAGCAGAAAACACATTGTAAATACCTTTTCATCAAATCACTACTTTAGATTTAACAAGGTTAGTCACAAGGTTTGAAGAATGAGTTTGATAACAAGTTCAGATTCAAGACATCTTCTAAATGAGAATCTCTTCAGGTAGCTTGTGAAAACAATAAAACTTATTGTTGCAAGCTCTCCTAAGCAAGCATAAAGATACACAGGGCTTTCACCATTTTTTTATGACACTTTAACATAAATTTAACTTTTAAGAAAAAAACACTTACAAATTTTTAATGTCAACCGCTCCACGGAAAGCCTTCCTTGGAATTGCCTGAATTTGGTTTTCACTGAGATCACTAGAAAAATAACAAAAAAGGAAAAAGGTAAAGCTATAAAGCAGTTATAATTTACTTTAACCCATTTGTTTGAGAAGTGATAGAACACTTCTAAAAAGTACTAAACAGATCATAATGAAAAGCATTAGATGCAATTTCTAATACACACATTTCATATTTCTAATATAAATTAAAAGGTTGGACTAAAGCGTTTCTCAAAGTACATTTCCAGAGCTTTAATTTCATAGTAAATTATAAAACATGGTTCTCTTAAATTTAAGAGTTGATTCAATTCTGTGTAATAAAATATTTATTTACAACAAACAGCAAATTGTTCATAACTCAATTGCAAGGGGCTCTAAAGTTTTAATACTTGATATTTCTCCAACATCACTAACATAACTTACAAAATATATAGGAAAGCAGTCCATTTTAACACCCTAGACAAGAGGGGGTGAAAACTGATAAAACCTGGGAAGAGTGATTAAGATTTCACAGCACTTAAAGTAATCTTGAAAGTGGAAGATGGCAGGACTGGCCCAACAATAAAACCAACAGTTCCTGCATGAAATATTAACAGCAGGGTGATTTAAAACCTTCTTTAAATAATTCTATTATAACCATAAACACAGACTGTCTATATTTGCATTTTAATTTAATTGAGAAATACATTTTAATCACGGGGGGAAAGCATTCTTTGAGTTGGAATGAGAAGTTAGTAAAAAATCACTCATCTCATGAAATGGATCATTATTTTTCCCTCCGAGTTCCGATGCAATTCCATGAGCACACACAGCAATATTAGCCTTAACAAGTAGGATATAAATACACAAGGAGAAATGCCACGGAAAACAGAAAATGCTCATCTCATTCCAAGTGACACTACCACATAGCAGAGACACGAAATAGCAAACAGATAAGTTATCAAAGTGACGATGATGATGCTAAAATTGTCATTGAAATTCTAAGATAACTGATGCTCAGGAAGAAGGATGAAGCTACTAACCACGGGTACACAGCTGATGAAAACAGAGCCGTTTTCCAATTACGTGGAGGTGTACTGGACGGCTTTATCCACATCCTCTCCCCTAATGCTTCTCATGACCAGAGCTTGTTCGCACATTCATGGCCATGCAACGGAGATAATCGGTGGATAGAAAGATTTAGTGCGTGGTCTTGACCTCATTAATACTTAACCTCATCATGTTTTAAACAACTGAAATTTGCATTTATATCTCAACATCCACAATGTTCATATAAAAAAAAGAGTTTGCTAAGCAATTGTAAAGAAGTAAATGTTAGTCTATTTAAAGAGTAAAGGTCTTTAGCAAAAAAAAGAAGCAGCAGAAACACATATTATTTCAAACAGTAAATTTATAATATGTGCTTATGTAGAAGTTCAGGCAGCCATCCATTTCCTCAGCGATGTGGCTCTGCTACGTCAGTTACAACTATTATATTACTGCTTTCAATAGTTTCAGTATATCCCTAAGAGTAATAAAACTTCATTTCCTTAAAAAATGCTTATTTCTCCAGCTTGTCATTGATTGAAACTGACTTCCTTTGTTTAATCACATCGGGGTTAAGAAAGTTTAACAATATACGTGTATAGTTAAAAGCTTTGATGCTAGAAACAGTGTTCCAAGGAGGCTACCAAGCAAGGAGAAAGTACAGAGAGATACTGGGGAAAGAAAAACCAGAAAGTAATAAGAAATGAAGAGAGAAGACTGACTGAATTCAAGCAAATGTGAGTAGATAATGCTCCCTGAAAGACAAACCACGGGGTTTTTAGTGTTGTGTTGTCAAGTCACTGTTTTCTCATCACTTATCTTTTTTCGGCTTCTCCTAAGACAAAGTCGGCTTTAGAGACTATGTAGGTGAACAAAAATAGCAGAGATGTTTTCTTCAGATCATGCGGCTCCTCAGGCTCTCCAGGCCCCCCATCCAGCCACTAGGAGCCCTTTCTTTCACCACCTGTGGTCTCCACTCTGCTGAGTCTCTCGGTGGGAGGCAAGTTAGGGAGATATTTTAGGTGGATCATAGACACTAAGGATTACTGACAAGCTGTCAGAACACTATCCCTTTGGATTTTAGTCCTGATTACCTTATGCAGAATTCTAGGATGGGGAAGGGTTTTATCATGCTAACACTTACCTATCTTTTCTTTTTTTTACAAAAGTGTGAGCAACTGTCTGTCTCAGAGCATCCTTAACTCCTGCAAGGTCAGTGGTTTATGTGTGGCCGGACCCCTGAGTACACTGCTTCCCAGACTATTCTGCGGGCCTCTGCTCTCGTGCTCAGTCCACTCCAGCAGGCAACTCCAGCTGTGGATCCCAGGCCCTTTCAGTTAAGTGGGCCATGGTTACTCATCAGAGGATTAAGAAACTTAACACATTTCCAGTACCGGCTGTATGCAATAGTTAATGCTTTAGAAATAATATATTATCACACTTGATCTTGAATCCCATCTTGTAAAGATTTTACAACCATCTTGTAAAGTAGGTATTATTATCCTGGTTTTATAGAAAAGGAAACAGAGCTTGAGAGATATTCGTTTTTGGTGCTACAGGATAAGACAGACTGTTAAAATACATGTCTAGGAAATACAAATAAATATTGAGTCAAGATTTGGGGATTTCTCAAGGTGATACCACAGACTACTTAATCAAATTCAGTATGTCCTTCTTGGGGCCTGGAACTTAGTAGGCTTTTTCTTAACTCATCCTAGCCTCTGATTTATGTCACTAGCAAAATGATGGCTATGTTAGAACAATGACTCATAATTTCCACATCTAACCAAGTGGGGGTTAGCCGTTATTTCAATCCAACATGTATTTATTTAATATCTACGGTATGCGAGGCGTCGGTTGCTGTTGCAAGGATTACCGAGCTGTGTAAGGCCCATTTCCTGGCTTTAGGAATGTTCAAATCCTAAAGAAGGAAAGAAGATGAGGCAAGTAGCCAAATAGAAGGACAGATGAGAGGTGAATCAAATTATACGGACAGTCTAGAAAGTGAGAAAACAGAACAAGAAGAAAGGGAATATGAACGTGTCCAGATGTAATGGGAGAAGGGCAGGGTGAGGGGCAGCACTGCTAGTGAACTCAACTGCACAAGCAAGACTACTGAGGTGGAAACACAGAATATTTGACGGGAGTAGCTTTTTCTCTGGTTTGCGTAGAAGGTCTAACATGCAGGGCCGTAGTAAGAGATGAGGTCAGAAGAAGTCAATCGTGTGATGGCAGACTTTTTGGTACTGACTGAGGAGTGTGAAGCCACACTCATGACTCCTGTGCTAGTTGGGGAAAGGGTGGTGAGAATCTCAAGCAATACAGCAACCATTAATATACTGCTTGTGTGCCCTGGGCCAGGTAAGGGATAAGGGATCTCTCGCTGTAGAGAGAGAAAAGTAGAGAAGATTAAGAGTGGTATCAGGGATACATGAAGAACCAAAACTTAGAAGTGGGCTGGATGCACTTATAGATTAGGCCAGAGAGACGGGAGTCAGAAGTGACTTTGCATTTACATATGGGGGACCATTAACAAAATCGGAAACTCAGAAAAGCAATTTGCAGTGTTGAGTATGAGTGTGTTTTGGAAAACTGTCAATCTAGTTAGAGAGATGTGATATCTATCATACAGTTTGATGAAAACAATACTATACGGTAAGTAAACCAAGAGTGGCATCGGAGAAAGGTGATCTGGCTTAGACAAGTAAGAATCATTGCAGGCTTGATGGATTTAGGCCACTTTCCACCGTTTTGAACCTTGCTGAAAATGATTGAGCTCAGTAATTCTCAGCCTCCCGTGTTCGGGGAGGGGTGGTTGGCGATGAGTGGCAGGAATCCAAGCATTCAGGGCACAGGCTGCAGACACAGAGTATCTGAGCTCAAATTCTAGCTCTGCCATTTATTAACCATGTGACCTGGGGGACGTTGCTTGCCCTTTTCCATGCCTCAGTTTCTTCATCTGTAAGATGGAACAATAATAGTATCTATAACATAGGACTGTTAGGTGGATGCAATGAATTCATACTTTTAAAATGCTCAAAAAGTACCTGGCATGTAGTAAGCACTATAGAGGGGATATGTATATATTTCAACTAGGAAACTGCTATGGGCCCCTGAGATATCTGCTTTGTTCCTTGAAGAGTATAGAGGCAAAGTGAGGCATAACTGATGGGAGTGCAGTGTTCTGTGAACTGTATCGAAGTGGGGGAGTGAGTCAGAACCACCAAGTTAGCAAGATAGAGCTGCCAAGGGAAGAGTCTGTAATTATATCACTAGGCAACAGAGTGTAAAAATGTGTTTCAAAGTAGGGAGATGGCTTGATGGGGGTTGACTTTTAGGAAGATTGATCTGGAAAGTGGATTTCAGAGCAGGCAGGGACAATGGGTAGAGGAGTTGTGCTGGGCAGTGTCAGTGGAGAAAGGCAGTGGGCCTCCAGTGAACCAGGAACTTCTATTTGGAGAATATTAAGTATAAGTTGGGAGTTGGGCTCAGGTCCAAATATAAGGTATTTGATGTAAGTTAAGGTGATTGTCCTCTTGGGTACAGCTTGCAACCCCGTAAATTTTCTGAGTAAGGGAATAACAAAATGCAAAAAGTGAAAAAAGTATTTGGAGAAGATAAGTGCAACTGAAAAGCTGGGACTGAAGACAAGACTAGGTTGGTTTTCTGGTACTTCAGACATAAATATGAAAAGGTATTTTGTGCCCGTGGATTAGAAGAATTAATGTTTAAATGTCCATGCTACCCCCAAAAATCTACAGATTCAATGCAGTCCCTGTGAAAATTCCAATGGTATTTTTCACAGAAACATAAAACACCATCCAAAAATTTGTGTGGAACCATAAAACACCCTAAATACTCAAAGCAATCTTGAGAAAGAAAAGAAAGATGGAGGCATCATGCTCCCTAAATTCTAATTATATTACAAAGTTATAGTAATCAAAACAGTATGGTATCGGCATTAAAAACAGATGCATAGAGCCATGGAACAGAATAGAGAGCCCAGAAATAAACCCATTCATATATGATCAATTAATTTATGACAAAGGCTCCAAGAATAGCCAATGGGAAAAGGATCATTTCTTCAATAAATGGCATTGAGAAAACTGAACAGCCACATGCAAAGAATGAAACTGGACCCCGCCTTACACGACACACAAATATCAACTTAAAATGGATTAAAGGCTTGAACCTAAGGGCAAAAACCACACAACTCCTGGAAGAAAATATAGGGAGTAAACTCCTGACATCAGTTTTAGCAACATGTGTGTGTGTATATATATATATTTGACACCAAAAGCAAAGGCAATGGAAGCAAAAACAGAAAAGTGGAACTAAATCAATCTAAAAATGTTCTGCACAGCGAAGGAAAACCATCAACAAAATGAAAGGCAACCTACCAAATGGGAGAAGATATTTGCAAATCACATATCTGATAAGGGGTTAATATCTAAAATCTATACAGAACACATGCAGCTTAATAGCAAAGAATATTAAATAACCCCATCAACATTAGGCAGAGGAACTGAACAGAAATTTTCCCAAACAAGGCATACATGCTGATGCTCATCTTGATAAGTAGTTTCAAACAGGAAAGTGACTACGTTCTTGGTATCTGAACAATTAGAAAGATACAAGCCTCCCAGGGCCAGGCCTGAGAAGCAGCCCTAGTGGTCATCAGACAGGAAACCCTGGAGTTTCCCATGTTACATCTCCCCCCACCGCCTTGTGCTACATCCACCCCGTTCTTAAAACTAATCACGCCCCTTCTTGGCATTTCCCATTGCCATGGTCACTGTTAAACATTCCTCACCGTTTCTAACCCAACCGAGATTCCAAGCTGATCTCTGCCTTCATTCATGATCCCTCCCATGCATCCTCCACACACACTGGCACCATGGTTTTATCGCCAAAATTGAAATCACATCAAACTACCTCCTTCTGAAGTTTGGCTCAGCTCAGTGAAGGAGGCACCATCTTTACAGTTGCTCAGTTCAAATGCTTTGGAGTCTTTACTTTTATTTTATATTCTTTCACAGCCCATATCCAAGGAAACAGCAAGTCCTCCTGACTCTCTCTTCACAATATATCCAGAAACATGTACCTCTGTTCTCCCTTCTTTTCAGGGTTATTGTAACGGCCTTCTAATACTGTAGTTGGAGCCCTGGTAAGTAGCAAAATCTATTAGAGACACTACAGGGGGAAATCAGAAAAGGAAACTAGGCTTCTGAGAGGGCTTTTTGATATATTGGTATCAAGACAACACAGGAGAGTTATAAGGCAAATGTTTCACAAAACGCTGGAGATAGAAAGTAGAGCTCAATAAATAAATAAAGCTGAGAAAAGAAATGCATATTAACGAGTTAGTGCATGGTGAGAGGTGAACTAGGCACTGCATATACGCGTATATCTTCCTTCACGTGGTAAGCATGGGCAAATTTCAAATTTGCAGGTTACTGTCCCTGATACTTCGTGTACTCAAGGTTTCAATATTTGAAAGTGGGAAAGTCAGCAGTGATTCCCCCACTCTCACTTCTAGTCTCTCACTCATACATTCCAAAGCATTTATTGACAGCATAAAATCTGATAAAAATCATTGCTTTGTGATAGTTCTGTTTCTTTTATGATGGTTTTAATCACCAACTTGACTGCTGCTTCTTGATAAGCTGGGCAGTTTCTTGTACATATATCTTTTCTCTTCCTGGTCTTAACATAATCCTGTACAGAACAGGTTCCTTTATCATTCTTTGGTCGGATGTATGAATGGTCTCTTTTTAGGGATTGTCGGTGCTGTTCCTCCACTAAAAAAGTGTTTTGTCACTTGGAACCTGCAACAACTCTATTACTCAGCAGCCAGAGCTTTCTTGAGCAGAGTAGTAATTATAGAGATCTATTTTTCTTCTAATCTCTCAGATGCACTGATAACACAGTGCTTTCTTGCTCTTAATAAAACCTGTCAATAGAAGTTTTTTACACAACTTAGTGACCATTGTAAGACTCCATAGATATTTAAGTGTGAAAAGTATGCACTTTCTAATTGATGGAATAAGATAATATTCAAGGCTAACATATGTCGGAGAATTACTAACTACCAGGCAGCACACTTGCATTTATTTCTTTCTATAATCACATCAGGAGGCACAGTTTATTCCCATTTAGAGACAAGGAACTGAGGTTTACAATTTTCCTGTGGTCACATAGCTAGTAAGCTGGTGGAGCAGGGATTTGAGCTTGGCTCTGTTGTTTTGCAGAGCTCATACACTTAACCACCGCTGTCCTACCCCAGACAGGAGGTGGCTTCTGTAGAGGTCTGGCTCTCCGGCATTACACTTCTATCACCCTGGAGCAGCGGTCTCAAAGTGTAGCTCTTGGATTGCCTATAAGAATCCTCCGGAGGTTTAAGCAACAGGCCTCTGAGCCCCACTCCAGAAACACTAGGCAGAATCTCTAGGGGAATCGCCAGCAACCCAGATGTTTAACAAGTCTACTAGGTAACTCTTATGCCCATTGTCTTTGAACCCCACATTAGTAGCCTGTTGGAGTATCTCCCATAAAGGGTATTTTCTAGCTTTTGGTTTGATTTGTAAGCACGGAATTCCTTTACATGCAACCAGTTAAAGTAGTAAATGCCAACAGTAAACAAAAAATGGAAAGTGTGAGTAACACCAAGAAAATCTATCTATCTATCTATCTATCTATCTATCTATCTATCTATCTATATCTATCTATATAGATAGATAGATATATAACAGGTATATATAGACTATGAGGACAATATTTTTATTGTAGTAAAATATACACAACATAAAATTGACCATTTTAACCACTTTAAGTGTAAAGTTCACTGGTATTAAGTACATTCACTTTGCGCTAGCTTCACCACTATCAATCGCCAGAACTTGTTGAGAGCCCATTTTTAAATAACCAGGATACTAATCTTGAAATAATAAATAATTCACAGTTGTTCTTAATAATAAATAATAAATAATTGTTGTCCTTTCTCTTTCTTCTCTTCAAAAGAGTATCATAACGTTGCTTCTTATTAACACCAATCTTCCCAGGTGATATTTATGTCACCATTTGGGCTACCTATAAGTACTCCTACTAAGTGAATTCAAGGAGGAGTTACCTCATTGATTAGAGCCAACAGGTAATGCGAGAGTCTAAAAATCTCTGTATGGCAACAAATTGAAAAAAAAAAAAAAAGAAATCCTCCCTGTGTGCCTTTGATGAGAAGGGCCACTGAGCTAATAACCCATTATTTAGGGTAACCCCATTTTTTTGGTCACATGTAAACACAGAGATAACCACAATGGCCTGCAAACACCCCAAACACCTGACTGACATGGTGCCCAGAGCGTGGTGCATTGGGACGGTCTGGAATCAGGTTTGGGTAGAAATCCTTGACGCCACTCTGTACAAATATGGGGCCATGTGATCTTGGTTAAGCTACTGAGGATCTCAGAATCATGGTTTATTTTCTCTCACTGTAGAAAAACTACCAAACATGGTGGTCAAGGTTACTGTGGGGATTGAATGATCTGATGTAGTCTATGTGAACATGTGAAATGCCTCGGCACACAAAGGCACTCACCCACACATGGCACTTTCCTGGGCTTCCATGAACTCAATCCAACCCAGTTCAGGAATTATGTATTGAGGGCGGTGTCTGCTGAACACACTGCTGGGTCTTAGAAATAAAAGATGAAAAAAGCACTGTCTGCTCTCAAGAAATTCAAATTCAACAAGTGAAAGCAGGCAGGAAAGGTTATCATTACTGAACTGATAAAAGAAATTATCAGTAAGAAAATATGCAAAGTCCCAAAATAGCAAAGGAGGAACTATTTCATTTTGTCATTGCTTAGCGTGTTGGGGATGGTAGATGATAGTGAGAAAAACAAAGCAAAAACCTTTGCTATGGAGTTTATTTTTTAATTGAGGTATAATTAACATATTACACTATATTAGCTTCAGGTGTACCACATAATGATTTGACATATGTATGTAGACTGCGAAATGATGGAGTTTCTTAGGTTTACATATGGGTTCACAGAATGTAGATGTATACACAGTCCAATACGCATTTTTCCTGTCAAGCCTTTGCATATCTATTTCCCTCTGCCTGGAATAGTCACATGTTGCCCTTCACTTGGTGAATCCTTCCACTCTTACCTTGGGGTAGAGTTTAAGTATTCCCACTTCTAAAATTTCTGTCTGAAATATCCTGATACTGGAAAGGGCTCCCTTTCTCATGTTCCTGTAACGTGCTGTTTACCTGATAAACGGGATGGCAACTGCTAGCCTACTTGGGGACACATCCCAGGAGAGCTGAACCTTCCCTGAGAACAGATACTGAATAATTCATCATTGGATCCCCAGGACCTAATACAGTGACTGGCTGTGGTCAATAAGGCCGAGATAAAAACCTCCATAGCTGATGAGCAAACGTTGTACTAGACTTAATGGCATTTAGGTTCTCAAGTGAAATACTTATTTAACAGGTACTTGATATCTTTCTTAGGATATCTTACATGAAAATGTCATCTACTACTTTGGTAAATTAAGACCATGATGTACGAACTCTTTGGGGTTCCCAAAGATATGGTAAAAAGATTCTTTCTGAAATCCAAATATCTTTACTGAGATCACTAAGATAAAGGAAATAGTAGTGACAATGATTGTGTTAGTATAGGAATAGGTACCATACATTTTAAATGCAAAACAGTCACTGAAAGCCTTTATTCAGTCTAAACTGTAGTCTGTTTCAACTAATGGGCTTAAAAATCCTTTAACTCCCTCAACACTGGGTGCAGAGATATGTGTGAGTTTTGTAACTTAGTTAATAAAACATGATGTCAAACAAGAAATAATGGTTTCCTGAACACAGCTCAATGTCTTTGTAACAGGAATTGTACTATTCATTTATTGAAGCATATCAAAAATGCTATCCTGTTTTCTCATCAAAATAACTGCAATAGAGAAGGAAGACCAGCCATGTATATACGAAAAAAAGAGCAAACACAAATTCATGATGACGTGCATGTGTAAATAAAATGATGAGATATAACAGGAGCGAGGTGGCATATAAATCAAGAAGAGCTTTTGGAAGAGGTTGGGCACTGAGCAGGGTCTCAGGAAAAGTGATGGGGATAGTTTGGTAAAAAGAAATGGGAAGTTATTTCAAAAGAAGGGGCCAGCCCAGGAAGACAAAAGGCACACAGGTATATTGAGGGTGACATCCTTGGGGGGTGAGTGGTAAGAAGGCTTCAGCTATCTTTGTGCAAGCACAACTATAGTGTAACATCTAACTACTTCAGAACAGCATGCTTGGTTGTTGTTTTGCCCACCCAGGTTGTTATGAAATTTACATTCATCAATGAGAAGTCAATGTCAATGTGTGCATTCAATGCTGACTTTTTAAGAACTTGTGCCAACTATTGAGAATTCCTACTAGAATTTACAGATTTCAACTAAGAAGTGATTCTTGATAATTATGAAAAAAAATGCAATGAAAAACCAACTTCAGTGGATAAAATAGCTACAAATCAAGAATAGATAAATAAAATTGATGAACATTGAATCTCAATGAATAATGAGCCCCGCCAAGAGCAAATCTGTTCAATAGGCTTTAACAGCTTTACTGAGATATAATTTGCATACTAAAAAGTTTACCCATTTAAACTGTCCAACTTTTTGGTTTTGAGATTATCTATGGACTTATATAACCATTAGCATAATCTAAGTTTAGAACATTTTCATCACCTGCATAGAAACTTTGCGCTCGTTAGCAGTCACTCCCTTTTTCCCGCTCCATGTTATAACATATCTGCACTTCCTTTTTTATTACCAAACCATATTTTATTGTATGAATATACTACATTTTGTTTATCCACTCCTCAGTTAATAGATGGCAATAGGCTTTGTATGGCAAATTCCAAAGACATAACTACCTCTGCTGGGGCCTAGTATATTTAGTATGCTCTTTGGGTTCTTCATGAAACTTTTGTACTTTTGTATGTGGCTTAATATTTCATACTATAACCAGAGTCCAATTATTAGTCCATGGTCGTCAGGGAGTGGCTACTGCTTTAGACTACCATGAATCCTTTCAGAAACTACACTCGCTTCAAAGACTTGTTTGTTTGGGTTCAACTCTGTATAGTGGATTACAGTGTTCTTCCACTAATTTTACGTCCCTATATCCATAACAGCTCCACAATGTAAGACATATTCTTTTGATCATGCTCACAGAATTTGCATAGGCTACAGAAACGGATCTTGATTTGTTTGAACTTGAAATGAAACTGTTTTACAAAGTGGGAATGTATATGTATTGTCCTATTACTACTTTCTCTCCACATATGTATTCCAGACTGATACAGGGCTGAATAAATATTAAATTATATATACAGAGGGTGCCAAAAAATGTATACACATTGTAGGAAAGGAAAAAACTGTATTAAAATTGTAATATTCAATATATACCGATAACAAAAGATGAATCCAAGTCTTGTTTGACGTCTGCAATTACAAGACATGCTCAAAGTGGTTACCATCAGCATAATTTTAACGGTCACCATCAGCATAATTTTAATACAGTTTTTTCCTTTCTTAAAACATGTATATATTTTTGGCACCGTGTGTGTGTGTGTGTGTGTGTATTTTTTCTAAATATATGTGCATTTGTGACAGAGACAGGAGAGAGAGAAATAGACATAGAGACAGAGAAATAGAGAGAAAAGAGAGACACAGAGAGCGGGTGGGAAGCTCACCATATGCAAACATGGGTGTATATAAGTGACACAGATATAATACTAACATCTCACTACTTGTAGTTTAGGAAAATTATGAAATATTATGATCCAAGAAAATTTCTTTTTCAGATTTAAAAAGACCTCAATGATTTTTCCACTTAAAAACAAACCTATAACTCCAAAAATGATATTTTTAGAAGTCTCACTTGCATTCTCAAATATTCCCCAGGAAAAAAAGAGGTAGAATCAAAACAATTATCAAATATGTTTATCCTAAGCACTCTTTATAGATCCTCATTTAATCCTTCTATTTCTAAAAAAATAAAATAAAATAAAAGTGACTTTCAAGAGCATGTTTTTATTAATCGGCATGTCTTAGTATCTTACTTGTTCTAAAGATTTTTAAAAGGTAAAATTTAATCTAGCGCTGCTGAAATACTGCATCAGCCTTTAACAAAAGGGCCAACACTGCAATGCTGCTGTTTTATTGCTCACAACGTATGGTTTCCAGTTGAGTATCCCATTAACCTCAGAGTGCAATGATATCATTTTAATTATATAAATTGAAACAGCAATGTATAATACCTATATCATGTAAAAATGGATTTGCTTTAAGTGAAAGTGTCTAAACTATCTGTCACGATGAAGCAATAAATTTGCTTTAGATGGCAAACCTGCCTGTAAATTTAATTACTGGTAATTTTATTTTCCGCCACGGTTTAACCTCTCTTAGAGTCTGACCAGGAATATCATAAATCTGTACTTCCATGGGCTACTTTGGAAACTACTGAGTAATGATAAATGAGTATTTGCCCAGATTTCAACTTAGAAAAGCAGAAAAATATGGGTGGGGGGAATAATTTCGCCAACCCAAAGTGATCGCAGCTTCAATTCCTGCTTTGTTAAAAAGTATACTCTACTTACTTAAAGTCTTTCTGTTATATTACCAAATAATACATTTTGTGGAAGAGAATCATGTGTCTGAAGACCCACATAGCTGTGTGTGGATCAAAAGAGAGAGAGATGTTGGCATTCTTTGAAGAGAAAGGACAGTCTCGTGCATAGAACTATCGGTATCATTAGAGTATCTCAAGGGTTACCCATAAGGAATGCACGAGACACCAGGGCAAGGTTGCGAGGTGCAGGAGAAGCGCTCCCCATCAATATGGTCTCTACTTCCTTAGAACTGCCGACAGGGTAGCTATTTCTAGAGTCGAAAGGAAGCTTGGTTACGAAGGGCGAAAAGTAGGGCATTTCAAGGTTAATAAAAGGTCCTCACACCAGGTGAGAGCCATCATACATCTGCCTGTGAGCAGGAGAGCACAATGGGTGTTTCGGAGTCAGGCTGCTGGGATCTAGACTCTGGGCCCACAATGGGCTCTGCTGCTCACTGGCTGTGTTACTCTGGGCAAGCCATTGGAGCTATCTCAACTTCCCCCTCCTCCATCTCTGTAAAATGCAGACAATAAAAGCACTCACCTCACAGGGTAAGAAAGAGTTAAAGCTTGCGCAATGCTTGCTGGGGTGCTCAGCACACAGAACGCACCCCTAGCCCTGCCTTACATAAGCTGCATGCCGTTCTGTGCGTTTCTGTCTGTTCCCTCGCTTCAGGTCACTTCATGTGGGCTTGTTCTCCGCCTTAATCATCTAAGAGTTTTGTCCTGAATACGCCATATATTAGCTTCGTGACCTGGAGTTCATTTTTTGTTGTTGTTCTTGTTCTTTTTAACATCTCCAAGCTTCAATTTCCTAATCTTTCAGACTACTATTTAGAACACATTATGTAGGGATATTGGGAAGATTATATGAACTATTTAGCACAAGACCTTGCGCATATTAATAATGTTCAATAAAGGCTATGTATTATCATTTAATGTGGAACTATATACCAACAAACAGGATTTTGAAAGATGGACTATAAGTTTGGTAAACTTTTAGCACACCAATTGTGTCTATCAAGACACAATTTAGGATAAAGCACAAAAGCCTTTTTCACAGTTAAACATAGTATCTGTGAATTACATTGCCATCATTATCAATAAATACTTAAAATGATCCCAGTAAACACTGAGCTATTTTAAGATACATTTTCAATTCAGGAAATTTACATTCATCATATACAGTTTCTGTATTACAAAGAAGGATAAGAGGTTCATAACCCGCATCCGGTTATGTCATAATGTCCTGAATGTAAAAAGCCATTTTATAATTTTTGAAAGGCAATCTTAAGCTAATGCTTGCTCTCAATGCATAAACCACCCTTGATTATACAGCTAGCAGACATGTTGGGGGAACTGAAGTCACATTTTCATGATATCATGATTTCTGAAGTATATCTAAAAGAAAACGAACCAAAGATATGAAATCTGAAAAGCAATGTCTGGTTCGAAACTTGGTGCGTTGCCCTGGGTGGGCCTCCACGGATGGAGAGTGGGGCTGGGCCCGATCTCCAACGCTACTGCCCAGCTGCTCTGCCTGGTCTCCATCACCCCTACCCTCCTGCTCTGCCAGCAGCACAGAGGCCTGGAGCCCAGCCCAGGTCTGGGGCTTCCCACAGCACACAGCCTGCTCTCCCAATGGAGTGGGTGGATGGGGCAGAGGAGACTACCCCAGGACAGAGGCAATTAAACAAGGGAAATCAAAGACGTGGCTGAGAGCTGTGCTGAAGAACGAACGAAAGAAAGAAAGGAAGGAAGGAAGGGGGTAGGGAGGGGGAGGAAGGGAAGGAGGGAGGGGGCAAAGAAAGAAAGAAAGAAAGAAAGAAAGAAAGAAAGAAAGAAAGAAAGAAAGAAAGAAAGAAAGAGAAAGAAAGAGAAAGAAAAGAAAGAAAGGAAGAAGAGAGCAGAGAGAAAGAATGGGTGACAGCGAGAGAAGGACGAATGAAGAGTAGATGAGAATAAGAAGAAAAACAGAAAGAAGACGCAGGGCAAAACAAGGAGTTGGCAACTTGTGCAAAAGAAAGCATCGATGCTGAAATAAACTGCGCAGTTTCTTTCTTGTATATACTTAGTAAGAATGTGTTCCTATTCTAAGACACTGTTCTGCTGCTTTACATGTATCACACCTTTCATATTCACAACTCTAAGGAACGAGGCCTCAGAAACCCAAGGAACTTGCCTGAGCACTTAACAGGTATTGGGGATACAGCAGTGAGCAGAACACAGCCCCTGCCCTCAGGACGCCAAATGTAAAAGGCTAAGGCTGATTTGGTCTGGGTTTGGACAGACGCTAGGAGTTTGCATGAGAGAAAGTACCAGTGCCTCTAATATGCATACTTAACGCACCATCCACTTTGTAAAGCTGTTTCTTTATCCTGTGACACCGGTTTTGCAATCAGAATACCTCATCAATTCTACTTTGACCATGTCCGATTATAGAACTTCAATGACACAACATTTACTTGAATACTCTGTGTTTTTGCCAGCTGTCGATGGGTATTTTGACCCACCATATGTCACTGAATCTCTCTTAACAAGGTATGTCACGGCATTTCAGTTCAAGGTGATGGAGAGCTGCACTCCAGCACTACCGGCTCCCCCATCTGCTTCAACTCTATTTAGAGTCCAGAAGAAACTCAGGCACGATTTTGCTGTGTAAGGCAATCTATTGGCCCCCGAATCAATTCTGCCCAACAGCTGTTCCAAAAAGGCACTTAAATCAATTTGCTACCAAAGTGCTGCATAAAATGATATATGCATATACTATACTTAGTTATTATACATAGGAAATTAACCCCAGCAGAGTCAGGGCTCACATTTGAGCACAGCCCTCCGCCTCAGTATAGCTTTCTGAGAAATATTCATTGATAAAATAATCCCAACACACACATGCCATTTATGTGTGTGTTCGTAGGAAATTAACCTCCAATGTATGCAGAGTTTTCTTTTTACAAGATTTTGGAAAATTTTATACATCTTCACAAAACTCAATATATCCTTCCTTACATGTAATTTTTGTCTGTTTTGGTTTTTCTTTCTTTCTTTCTTTCTTTTTTTTTCTGTTTAGCGGCATTAGCAGGGAACAAAAGGATCGTCTGCAAAGGAAACAGTGTCTGCAATACTAAGGTTTAAAAAAAAAATCAGTGGATCCGTTTTCCTTCGTCGGGAATATGGAGAGAAGAAATTGTTCTGTAGAATAGATCTTTGAAAATAAGATATGGTCTCCTGCACCTGCAGTGGTTCACATGTTTTCTGATACTAGGTGACAGGATGGAATGAAGTGACACTTTCAGGTCCCTTCGACTCCAATGGCTATCATTTCCTCTTTCTGATACTGCAGCAATGCACCATGAGACATTCAAGTAGAAGAAAATGCACATATAGAAAAAGTGCTTAACTACAAAATTCCAATACAAAATTAATTTGGGATGCTGTGTTTTCAATGTCCCATTGAATGAAATGCACTACAGGGCACCTCCCCACCTGACTGCCAGTTTGATGGGCTCTCATACTCATTCTTGCAGCATCACTAAAGAGGGTAAGCAACATTATTTTAATTTCATGTATGGAGAGACTAAAGTAGGCATGCTTCTCTAATGGTCTGTCAGAGGTAAAATAAGTATGATGAACACATGATGCAGGTTCACTTACTCAACTCTATTTTAATTAAGTTCACACTCTCTCAAGGGTCCTTTTCCTTTATTCAGGAAAACCACAGTTGATGACACTGAAAAACAGTTACAGGTTCTCAGTTACCGACTGTGCTCTTAGCAGGTCGGACATTTCAACTCATGTTTTCAGGAATACAGACAAAAGCACTGAGCTGTTATTCCTGAAATAAATCACAGCACTGGGTTCCAGACAGTATTTTAATTTGCTTAGCACCAGCTATAAATTAAATAGCTTCAATCATTTTATTTTTAAATTTAAATACTCTCGCTTTCACACCTGTTGTGTTTTCTCTCTGTTTCCAGTTTCTAATTATCAGTTATTTTTAATTCCTTAATGGTCTAGCTAATACTTTTAATGTCAATGTTTTATTGTCTTCTTTTTAAGCAAATCAAGATAAAAAATATGTTTCCATAAATTACAAAACAATGCAATAGAATAAAATGCATACATTGTTTCTATTTGTAAAATAATGTGCCTGAACAAAAATATTCAGCAATTCCCCATGAAGAAAGTTTCCCAATGAATAAAAATTAATAAGTAAAAAACTAAATTAAGTTTCCAAATGCACCTACCTAGATTTCTTTCAGTCCCTAGGAAGAGAGCCTATCACTATTTTCATAGTTACAAAAATTACAATTAAAAGCAATTGAATTTTCAAGAAAAGCAATGATTCTTTACAATGCGATACACAAATCAAAACTAAAAATCCTTTTAGAAATGGTTGGGATATTCTTTTCTTGTTGCTTCTTTTGAGGTAACTAATCCTTAAAAATCATATTTTGTGATGCTTAAACAACTATGGCCATTGGGTCACAATAAAGGGCAGTCTTTTATTAAATACACAACCATAGTATTTAGTACCATTAAACTAATGCAACCTTAGCACATGCGTATCAGTGAATATTTCTGAAAGGTTAGAAAAAAGGTAGATTTCTTGAGCATTTCAGAAAGACAATGGATGTCATGTAGATAGGTATGGACTGATCCACATACTTGCTGGGCTCCTAATATTATGGGTAAGGGCTTGATAAAATCCCAGCCTGTGAAATGTCTAGTTCCTTTTGACCAATTGTTTCTCTTTCTTCAGACTCGCTCTTAACATCTTCCCACTGGGGAAAGCTGTGGACTCCCCTAAGACTACTTCCGTTGCCCTTTTTTCTTCTCAAATATCCAGTGAGTAAAATGGCCAAAATAATCAATGGTTCTTTCTCACTGTATTGCTATTTCAAAGTAACTGCTTCTGAATTCATTTTTTGCTTCGTTTATAATAGTGTGTGTGTATGTGTGTAAGAGAAAGAGGGAGAGGGAGAGGTGCCGGGGAGGATTAAGAGATAACAGAGAAGAGAGAGGCTGAGACTCTTAGGGTTTTGGTTGTTTTGTATTTTTTCTGAAAAGTTGTTTCTTTCAATGTAGTCATGCCTTGGCAAACCATGATGCTTTGCCCATCTTCTAGATCCATAGCCCTCTCCTGCAGAAAAGGCAGGGCACCTTCATGTTGACTTTCACCAACCATTTGCAAGCCATTTCTTTCCATGAAACACAGGACATGGCACCCTCACTATGAGAATTTTTTACTCACTAACTCCATCTTTTTCTTCTCAAATCAAGACATGATGTTGGGTTTCAAACGAGAGCAATGTTATAATAAAGATAACCTTGAATAGACTTTTAAAAATGGGATCTTTTGGGCCAACTGAGTGGCTTAGTTGGTTAAGAGCGTGAGCTTTGAGCAACAGGGTCGCTGGTTCGATTCCCTCACGGGTCAGTGACAATGTGCCCAAGCTGAGCTACCACTGAGCTGCCAACAGGTGGCAGGATGGCTCAGCTGGTGAAACTATGTGCTCCTAACAACAAGGTTGCCAGATTCTGACTCCTGCATGGGATGGTGGGCTGCACCCCACCCCCGCAACTAAGATTGAACACAGCATCTTGAACTGAGCTGCCCTGAGCTACCAACGGATGGCTCAGTGGTTAGAGTGTGTGCGCTTAGCAACAAGGTTTCTGGTTCCACTCCTGCATGAGATGGTGGGCTACGTTCACACACCCACAACCAAGATTGAACACGGCACCTTGAGCTGAGTGGCTGCAAGCTGCTGACAGGCGGCTGGATGGCGACTGGACTTGGAGCTGAGCTAGCTGCGCCCTCCACAACTAAGATTGAAGGACAACAACTTGTCTGTTCCCCTTCCCTAATTCCCCAACACTGTTCCTCTCCCCCAATTCCCTAACATTGTTCCCCTTCCCTAATTCCCCAATAAAATCTTTTTTAAAAAATGGGATCTTTTTAAATAAAGCTCCTTCAGTTATTCTAACTCATAAGTGATTCATGATGCATATCACAACTGATCACCACAGTACCCAGTGAAAACTGCTGGAGCCTTCTATGGTAAAATGTTTGTATCTGCCTAATGCAGGGGTCGGAAAACTTTTGAGACGAAGAGCCACCAGCGGTCAGCAAACTGCGGATTGTGAACCGCAGGCTCTGAAGGAAAATTGAAAATGGAAACAAAACTATCATAGCTTCATTTATAAAAATTCTAAAGGATATTACTCACATAATGGTGATTATATAAAAATATATTTATGGCTCTGGGGCCATAAATTGTCATGAGGGACAGGATTGGCTCTTCCAGGGGTTGGCAAACTTTTCAGATGGAACGTACCCAAAGAGCCGCATGTGGCTTGCGAGCCGCAGTTTGCCGACCCCTGGCCTAACCCATTGCTCACCAGATGCACAGATCCCTCATTGTCAGCGCTGACTCTTCATAGATTGTGCTGCCTTCCTATCTGACAAGGAACACTGTTGGACTTGAAACCTAGGGGTGTTTACTAACAGTCCCAGAAGTCAGAATTGTGTAGATAAGGTATGGCTCACAGGGAAGGATGGCTTCCCAGAGAACATCCTTACCTTCAGCAAGCCATCTTCTTTTATGCAAGCATTCATCAGGGCACCTCTGTTTCTGTCCTGCTTACAATCCCCACATATCATGGGCTTCTAGGTTCTACTCCTAACTTTCCTCCTTTGTTCTAGGGAAAATATTCACGATAAATCAGACCCAAAACTCAAGTGTATAAGATCTTTCCATCTATGTTCTCTCATTTGATACATTAAAGAGGGGTAAGGTATACACTGCATTGTCTGAACATCATTTATTTTGATGAAGTTACTTATTTACTCTCTCTTGCACATACAGTTAATAATGTGAAAAGCTGTTGTTGAATTTAGGACTGTAATATTTTGCATCTAAAATTTAGTTAACTATTTGAGCAGATAAACATGCAGAGGGGCCTTATGAGGCAGCTATTCATTTAAAATAATGCATATTTTTAATCTGTTCTTAATTTGCAATTCTAAAATGGTAAAGTGCTTGCTTTTAAAAGCTGTCTGATTCATTTCTGTTAGCAAGAAAAAAAGATATTTGGATGGTTAGTCTTGCATGCTGATTTTTGGCTTTTCTCAGCTGCAGTCTGACTGGAAATCCTGGAGACAATTTCAAACACTTTCTCCAGACTTACCCCACTGTGGCTGCATCTCTCCTTCTTCATTATCCATCCCTTAAAAAGTAGCACTTCCTCACACTGACCCCAGCTTCTAGGTGAAAGCAGCATCCAGGGCTGATGGGAACCATGTCACATCACACTGAGTTGATCCCGTCCTTAACGCAAAGCAAAGACAATCCCACTACCACAGACAAATCAGAAACCAAGCTCAGGCTCAGCTCTCTCATTAGCAATACCGGCTTTCCCCCTTCAGCCACTTGCCTCCAGCGACATACTGCCTGAAGTGGGCAAAGCACTGAGAAAATTCCCATCTGACAACTGGTATGATGAAGGGTCAAAGGAATTAACCCACAGTTGAGGGGGCAAGAGTTTGCTTAAGTATTTTAAGCACATAGACAGTTGTTATGCACAGAGACGAAAGCAGCTGGTTTCTATCTCTGATGGCGAATGAACAAGAGGGGTGCTACAGTAGGAATGGTCGCTTTTAAACAAGGAGGAAGAAGTCTTCCATAGCATCTATGAAGCATCCACTCTGGGCTGGGGCTCTGTGTAATCTGCCTCATTTAGCCCACTTGACATGCTGAGGGAACTCTAACGGTAATCCAGGTTAGAGAGTTGCTTCATGAGTCCAAGGTTGCAAAAGTCTCAAGTGGTGGCACTTGTATTTGAACCTAATTTTATAGAACTGAAAAATCCATTCCACTATAGACGTGATTCTCATAGTTTATGAGAGGAAAAGGAACTGAGACCCCTTGGAATCTCTTATGAAATCTGTGGACCTGTTCCTGGAAAAATCTGCATGGGCACACCCACAGGTCACACACCTGTTTCCAGCTGGTACCAGAAGTACAGACCCCGATAGTAAGAATATTCCCTTGTAGTTCAGTGTGCTGTTGCTCCCAGAACAAGAGCAAAAACTGAGTCTGGTTACAGGATAGAAACAATACCTTATAGTAGAAATTCCAGTGTCTAGAAAGAGAGGAGTTGGTGTAAGTCCTTCTCTGTCTTCTAATTCTACATACATTCTTTTTACCATGTTCTATAATGGGCATCCCTACCGTTCTTACTGGGGGAAAATAAATTTAACGTTTAAATGTTCTTTGAAGTCATTTTTTTTAATAGTTCTACAGTAATAATACAAATAAATAGTGGATTCTTCAAATGTGATGCTGTGGATGAGGAGTATCTCCTTTTAAGGTAACACATGAACCATCGAAACAAGATTCTGGGAAGAGTCGTCTTCAAGCACACAGAATTACTGAAGCAGAACCCAATTTATCATTTTAATAGCAGATAACTGAATAACAGGGTTGGTTGCAGAGCTCTCCGCATTAACGGCCAGGGGAGGGGAGAGGGGGATGGAGGAACCTGACATGAGTGTTAGCAGGCTGGAGCTGGTGGGTGGGGCGCTGGCAACACCGTCTGCAGCTAGCTCCCTTTGATGCATTAGATATGGAGGGGACACTTATGTCCACGTGGGCTGATGCCATTGCAAATATAAGAGAGGTTTGGGTTAGGAGACCTAGACAGGATGCAATGAAATGGCAAAGTATGTTACAGAGACATAGCATCGGGAAGCAAGTGCAAAGATGCGTGACCCTGCGCTAGTAGCGAAAGCTTCCGGGAGGATGTGGTCCTGACAGTTAAAAGGTGTTGGAATGCAGTTGAAAGTAAAGACAGAGAATTGAGAAAATGGCACACTGAGAGCTTTGAAGATTTTTTTTTCCTCTTAAAAATGAAATTAAAAAACAAGTATTATGTTATTAAAGATAGCAGTGAAAATGACAATGGGAATAGGAAGTATTTATTGCACTGGTACTGTCCTGGGCTTTCCACTGTTATATTACTGCTAATTCAAAAAAAAAAAGTTGATACGGTCAAAATCTTCTCCATTTGTAGCTGATGAAGTCTCCCAAGTTACAGTTTATACCATGATTCTAAGATCCGTGTGCCTGACCCTGGATGGAGACAAAGAATTCCACCTACTGGGAGAGCTATCACAACTGCAGTGAGACCTACAAAACAGTTACATTTAAATACCAATTAAGTTGATTGTTTTTCCCTAAAGACAGCTCTTAGGGAAGACAGGAGAATAAAAATAAAACAAGAGAATAACATTATTACACATTCATGGCTTCCTTTCGCTTTCAGTGGGCCCCCAATAGTCTTCCTTCCTTGAGCCAATCATGTCCTTTTTCATTTACCAAAATGGCAGTCGGCAGTGGTTTACTTGATCATTCTCTTCAAGTCTGCCACCCTGTGCTTACCCTCTGGCATCTAGGAAAATCAGTCTGCCTCCTGATTCACTGAGAAAACGGAAGCTCTCTGCGAGAATGTCCCTTTCCTGCTCTTCCTACACTGATAAACGTATCTGTACCCACGGTAACCCTTGCCCAGGTTTTACTCATTTCCAAGGATGACACCCTCCATCTCACACTAACACAGACCTCATCCAGCATGTGTTGAACTTGTATTCCTTTGTCCTTGAGAATCAAATGGCGTTGTCACTCCCAAACCGATAGACTGTCCAGCCCAGCGTCTGACGCTCTGGACTCCTCTGTCTTCTATGAACATCTGTCTTTGTCTTCTGGTTTTGTTTGCCACTCTGTGTGCTGCATCCTAAGTTCACACTCTGTTCCTCTTCCCCAGGGAAACATCACTTAATGATGCTCTTCAGGGGTTATCAGGTTCTCTCATCTACTTTCAAGTCTTCAGGTATCCTCAAATATTCTACAATGACCTCTAGAATACAGACTTCAGCACCTCACACAGTCTTGTATATAGTAAGTGCTCAATAAATGCTTACTAATCGTGTTTATAAAGCCATTCGGGGTCTAGTTCCAAATTATATTTTTAGTTTCCTTGTTTAGCTTTTTGCCAGTTCTCCCCCAATAGCTGATGACTTGATATTTCAGCCATGGCTCAATACACTTGTGATGAATGAATGAATGGATGATGCACTCAAGCGCCTTGAGCTAAGAGTTATCTGCTTGGGCCAAAATGCATTAAACTTTATGAGAAAATGTATCATTTCCATGTCTTGTCCCCTAAAGCGCCAATCTCTTGAACCTTTTAGTCTTCAAGGTTCTGTCCTTGAGAAATACGTTAGGCCTTTTCCAAGAAGGCAGCTAGCTCTCCTGTAAAAAAAAAAAAATTAAATCCTATCTGTTTGCGTCCGCACACAGTAAAATGGAAGTCAAAATTTCAACAGTCTTTTTCAAAAGACCAAAGTGAATCCTCTGTGCCCTCCTCAATACTTCATCTTTTAATAAAAGCCTTTCTAATCACCAAAGCTGTGAGTGTGCACACGCACAAATAATGTGAACAGTGCAGGCTGAAAATGTCACTGCATTCCCTGATATATTGCTCTAAAAAACTTGGAGACTTCCCAGGCATGATATAACCTATAAGAAACAAAATTCTATTCAACTTTAAGATAAGTATGCACGTGACTTGGTCTAGACACTTCTAAACTATTGGAGCAAAAAAAGTAGCCTTTTGCTATTTCGGTATGTTGTTAACAAAATCCCCACCTTCACTTATTTTCCTCTGCCTTGTCTCACATCCAAAAAAAAATAAAGTACCCATCCACAACATGTTTAAACACTCCCTAGAAAAATATTCAGTAGACACGAAACTTTAGCCATTATTTCCACTGAAGGGAAACTTCCACGGAGGTAGCTGGCGACACAGCAAAGCCTCCTAAGCTTTCTCGTTCAGTCTCAAGGTCGCTCTCACGCCAAACACAAAACCTTTGCTTCTGGTCTCCACCCTCTGTAACCCCTCATCCATCTCTCTAACCAGGCAACTTGTTAAAACACAAAGGGAGCCACCACATTCCCTGCTGCAGAGCTGTCAAATTCTGCAGGGTGTGACTATGCTTCTGCCTCAGTTTCCCACGTTCACCCATTTCACACCCTTCATGAAACTGGTCCCCGTCCCCAAACACGATCTACTTCCCCATCTGGCTAAGTGCCTTTGTACGTCCTGCTCTGTCTAGCTGCCCCTCTCCTCACCACAAAGCCCCTTTCTCCACTGTCAAGACACCCCAAGCTCATCAGGACCCCATCTGAACCCATTCGCCTTTCCCCAACCATTTTCTTACCATGCCCACAGCTTTCACATTTGCATTTTTCTTCCTCTGTTCCCGAATAGCAATTTATACAATACCTTGATTGAATCGCTTACTCGGTTGTAATGGCATTATGTTCTTGGTTCACTGAAATGATTTTAAAAATATATGAGTGGGGTTTTCTGACTAAGCTAAATTACGCCTGGGACATAATAATTACAAGAAAGGGCTTTTTTCAGTCAAGTGCTTTATGGTCCTTATAGAGTAGAAATGAAACGTAAAAAGCTAAGAAGTCAAGTTCTGGGCTATTGTACAGGAGATGGGATGCTTGACAACCCACAAGGGCTTCATCACAGGCAGTGACTCGTGAGCAGGGAAGACACAATTTAAAAAGCTTTTCTTTAGCTTGGAAGTTAAATTTCTTCCAAGCAACCCTCAAGGGCTATAGCATCCTTATGCAGAGAGACAGAGAGGGTAACTGATTATGGGTATGTCTGCGTGTGTGTGTGTGTGTGTGTGTGTGTGTGTGAGAGAGAGAGAGAGAGAGAGAGAGAGACAGAGAGAGACAGAGAGAGAGACAGAGAGAGACAGAGAGAGACTGAGACAGAGAGAGAGAGAAGATGACCCTCAGTTACCAGTACAGCTATTATTTCGTGGCAAATACGTATTGGAAACAAGCAAACCAACCTGGACATGCTGTTGGCAGTATCTGCATTGTGTATTTGAGGCAAATTTAAACAAAACATTGAACATTCTTGCAAGAGATATAAAGACTTGATATAAGGACATGGTCACCTGTTCATGGGGCACAAAATGCATCAGTAAAAAAGATATCAGTGAATGATATAAAATCCAGGTTGTACAAGAAGAGGGTCTACACTGGACCAGGACACTGCCATTCCCCTTTGCCACACTGATCCCCACAGGTGTGCACCAGTTCCTGCCTGTCTCAGGGGGATTTAAAGCTAAATCACATTGTCTATTAGTTAAAAGTGTGCCGTTTAAGGGGATCTATCTATCTATCTATCTATCTATCTATCTATCTATCTCTATAGATATCTATCTCTATAGATATTTTTTATAGAAGCATCCGCCACTTTCAATTAATCCTGTGGTGGCCCTGAGTAAAAAGTCTTGTTAACACAAAGTTAGATATTTTAGCCAGGGCTGGGGTACAGTTGTAACTGAAGGGAAAATCCATGCTTAGATGTGCAGAGATGCTAAAACGCTTCGTAAAGGGCTGACTTTGTCTGAGCACTTTAACTCCCTCACAAGTGAATCTGCTAAAAATTACAGCCACTGCACTCCCAAGTATTAGAGTATAATCAAATGTGTTTAGCTGGACATTGAAGAAATGAAAGATACCTCAATATCGGCGTACATTGCACTTTACAACTAAATCCAATCCCTTTTAAGTAATAAGGGCTCCAAAAGAACCTTCTAGAATTTAAACATCACAAAGATTCAGCATCAAACTCAGAAAATGGGAATGTCGATTTCAGAGGTAACAGTGTTTAGAGGATGCCATTAAACAGATGAGCTCATTTCAGCAAATTTCACACAGACCCTTGTTTTATTCTTTGTGTTGTGTTCTATTGCCCCATCTTTCAGCGTTTTCTTAGGCTGTGTGCCTCAGCTGAGGTTCACAATATACTATGCTATTTACAGAACTGTAGCAGTCAACATCTGTAGAAAGGTTTCAGAAATTGATTTAAAGTCTGCAACATAAGCATATCCAATCCTAATAGGACGCAAGACGATATATCTTCTTTGGGAGGCTGACACATGGTTCCCACTCTGCCTGGTGATAATGTTTCCTTGCCAAGCCCAGATGTAGTTTCAACTCCAGGAAGATGCAACCTCGTGATGGATTGGTATAACCCAATCACACTAACATTTGTATCTGGAAACCCCACAGTGTAGTCCTGACAATATATTTTTTTATTCCCCCTACCATGTTTCTTCAAGTATATCAAAATGTTCTGCCAGGGTGACAAGCATATGATTGAATTTAATGGTATATAAAGATATGGCAGACTGCTTTCCGAAGCAAAATTTCATAGTTGGAACTTTTATCAATTAATGGCACTCCTGGCAACCCCACTGAAGGCTGAATTAAATGGTGGAACTATTTCATTAGAAGGCGTTGGCAAAATAAACTTAAGAGATGTAAAGTACTGTACAATTAAAAATGGCACAGGAGCTGCTTGCTGGGTGCTTTTAAGTCACAGGTCTTAACTTTATGTGTTTCTCTCCTGCGACATAGTGAACTCCTCAAGCCCATGGGCTGAACTCTATCGCTATAGCTCCTGGCAGGATCCACAGCACAAAGTGGGCATTTAATAAACATCACTAAATCCATATATGGATTCGGATATTAGCACACACACACTGTGAGCTCTGGAATCCAAATTTGAATCAAAGCCCCTCTATGAATGACATAAATGGCTGTCATGGGTCGAATTGTGCCCTCCCCAAGTTCACACGTTGAAGTCCCAACTGTCATACTTCAGCATGTGCGCGTGTTTGGAGATGCAGCCTGTGCTGGGGTAACGAAGTGAAGACGGGGTCACCAGGGTCGGCCCTAATCTATGATGACTATCATGACCGGTGTCCTCACAAAAGGGGACATTTGGACACCGAGACAGATGTGCACAGGGAGAATGCCGCGTGAAGGTGAGGACAGAGATGGGGGTGACTCTTCTATAAGCCAAGGAATACCAAGGATTGCCAGCACCAGAAACTAGTGTGAACGGCATGGAAGTGATTCTCCCTCACAGCCCTCAGAAGGAATCAACTCTGCTGACACCTTGGTCTTGAACCCCTAACTTCCAGAGCTGCGGGACAATAAATTTCTGTTGTTTAAGCCCCCGGGGTATCATACTGTGTCACAGCAGTTCGAGCAAACTAATATGCTGGTTTAGAACAAGTCATTTAGCCTCTATGACTCTTATGGGTCAGATGGAAATAAAAGCTCAGCATTGTGGCTGACACATAGCTAGTACTCAATAAATGGTAGCGTTAAACGTGACAAAGAAAATAGCCACCCATCCAACTAACATGCACTGAGTACCTTGTATGCTCACAGCCCTGCCTCGCTCTCTGGGAAATAGCTATAAATAATATTTAACCCTCACAGAGCTAACATTCCAGTGAGAGAAGACAGACAGCCGCAGATCGTTAAACAGTATAGTACGTCAAATGATAAGAAGCTCTATGGAGAAAATAGAGCAGGGAAGGGAAATATGAAGTAAAGAGTTGAAGGAATACAATTTTACATATTATAGTCTTATCTGCATTGATCAAAATCTGAAAAAAATATATAAACCATATAAAAGACTTAGCAAGCCATGTGGCTGAGGGAACACTCCAAGCAGAGATCAGCAAGTGCAAAGGCCCTGAGGTAGAAATATTCCTGACACATTGTGGTAATGGCAAGGAGACAAGTGTTGCTGCACGGAGTGTGCAGGGCAGAGCTGTAGCAGATGAAGTCTTGGACAGGCTGTGGGAGTGAAGATAACGAGGGGACTAGCATGCTGATGATAACGCCACGGGGCTGCTTGGAGGCCACTGCAAGGTTGAGCACTGCAGAGGGACTGACAGGGTCTACCTTACGTTTTACTTAACAGGATCACTCGGGCTGCTGTTTGGAGAATCACAGGAAAGGAGTTCAAGTGGAACCCACAGGACTGGTTAAGAGGCTATTCTGAGGGTGGGAAATTATTGATAAGTTATACATCACAAAGGCATTCCTTCTGCCGGCAGGAAAAGCTGGAGCGGAAAACCTGCTGGCCAGTGGCACATCCTTGCTCAGGGAGTTACATGTCCAGCCATACAAAATGGCCTGCACTACCTCTCTCTTTTATTTTTTTCTTTTTTTTAAGATTTTTTTATTGGGGAATTGGGGGGATGTGAACAGTGCTGGGGAATTGGGGAAAGGGAAACAGACAAGTTGCTGTCGTTTTGTTCTTCAATCTAGTTGTGGAGGATGTTGCTTCACTGGCCCAAGTTGGCACCATCATTGCGCTCTTCCCTGGCGAGGCAGATCAGTCGCCGGCTTCTGGACGGCCGCTCACTGTGGCTGCTGGCCGCTCACGCTGGCTGCTGGCTACACACGGTAGCCCATGGCAACCCACTGTCACAGGGACTGCAGCCCACGCCGTCGCCGGCGACTTATGGCAGCCCAGCTCCAGGTTGAGCTGTTGTTCAGCATCTTAGCTGTAGAGGGCAGTGTCACTGGCCCTCATATGTGGGATCCGAACCGGGGCCCTCTGGTGTCCCAAGCCAGTTCTTAACCATCGCACCACTCGGCCGGCCCCCACTCTCTTTTTCTAAGTAGCTAATTTCAAACTGCATCCTAAAACCTAAACCAAGGACCTGAGGATACAATGGTTAAAAAGAAGCCCTCCCCCAAATTCATGTATTTGGAGAGGGAACATCACATGATGATTTATGTGATATGAAAAGAACACAACTGTATGCATTTTGTCTAAATGGGAGACAAGAATAAAAGCAAAGCAAACTCTTACTAACCAATGTCACCCTATACATTTAATAAAAATTACAACAAAAAAATACAGGGAACACCAAGTGTTTTTAGGGATGTGGAGAAACTGGAATCCTTATATACCGCTGGGGGGAATGAAATGTGCTGTAGCTACATTGGAAAACAGACAATTTCTTATGTCCAAATAGAGACTTATATGTGATTATTCATGGAAGCATTATTCTTAATAGCCCCACACCGGAAACAACTAAAATGTCCATCAGCTGATAAAAGGACAAAACTTTACCCATACAATGGAATACTATTCATCAATCAAAAGGCATGAACTATTGATCCATGTTGCAACATGGATGCATCTCAGAAACATTATGCTAAGTGACTGAAGCCAAGCACAGAAGACATACAATAGTGTCTCTGTGTCACTGTATAGTTCCATGTATATGAAAGGTCCAGGAAAGCAAATCTATAAAGACACACACAGATTAGTGATGGGCTGGGGATGGGGACAGAGAGTGGCTGCAAACACAAACAACCGACCTTTTTGGAGGGCAGTGGAAACGCTCCAGAATTGGATTGTGATGATGGCTGCGCAACTCTGAAAATTTACTAAAAACCATTGAAATGTACATTTAAAAAAGGTGAATTTTATGATATATAAATTATCCCTCAAGAAAGCTGTTAAAAAGAGGAAACAAAGCAAACTCAGTAATATGAAAACATGCAGGTGGGCTTCATTCTTTAAATTCATGCTTATGTCATATTTTAACGGCATGTCATTACGGGGTTTCACGGCTCTCCTCATCTAGCAAGTCCTTTTGTCCACTAGCCTGCTTTCACCTCCAGATAGAGAATGAACATTCCACCTCGAGGAGGTCAGTGGAGGTTTCCTTAGGCAGAGACGCCTGCTGTTTCCTCTGCCATCTTTAGTTAAGGCTGTGCCAAAGCCAAAGCCAGGCCACAGGGCTTCCTAACAACCGCCGGTGGCTTTGACTTGAATGGCCGTTGCTATAAGCTTCAGAAGCTAACAAAGTTTCTGGTGATTTTTACTGTTCTTTGGAAGTATCTTTAATTCACGGACAATAATGGTATACTTGATAACACCAGCTTTGAAGAAGATGGGGAGGAGATGGGAGAATGTAATGTGGCTATATAAAAAAAAAAAGGCTGTTTGTAATTGTTTTAATGCGAATGGTTCGAGTATGCTCTACCACGGTGGAAACTGTCCAAATTAGCACACAATACTTAAGCACTTTAATTAAATACAGGACATGCCCCTCACATTTGTGTTTTCAAGATTTTTTTTTTTTGCAGTTCAAGTCATGAACCCATTCAAGAAAATCAGATTTTGAAAAGACTTTTCCTAATTTTATTTTTTATGTATTTTTTCCAGCTTCTAAAATGACTGAGAAGAACTCTTCAGATTTTCCAAAACATTCCCCGTATGTCACGTTGTGAGAAACACTCTAAAGGCAGCGTTTATGCGCTTGGAACAGAACCCGCCGCGTCCAGGAACAACACCAGTAACTCTGAAACTAAGTCAGTCACTTTTCTTCACACCTCTGGTGGCCAAGTTAAAAAAAAAGAAAAAAAAAGACGCAAACACTCTGCCGCCATGAATGAAGGCTCTGCAGCCCTTTCATAATATTCGGGCTGGTGAGGGTCCTCGATGAGCCGTCCTACCTCATTTCCCACACATTTTCCGACCTGTTTTGTCTGCCTTTCCTCAGAAGGATTTTGTTTGTTCCACTGTCAGCTAAGCAGTAAACCAACTATCTTATTGAAATCCCTTTGTAACACTCCTAATCCTATTAGTTATAAGAATGGCTGAACACTGACTGTAAACCTATTTTTTTTTTTCATAAAGACAGATAAAGGTCCAGGGGTTTGGTTCTGGAGCGAGGGACTCTAGCCAGTTCATTGGACCACAACAAAGGCAATGCTGGTCACCCCAAATCTGAGGCCATGTGGTGCACAGAACAAATACTCTCCTCGATTCATTCATTCATTCATGCATTCATTCATCCACCCCCTCCCCCCCACACACACTGGATTTCGTTATCATTTTTATCTATTTGATTGCCTTACAAAAGTCAAGTTCTGAACACTCCTACTCACCGTGCAGCACGGTGAACCCTGCCCCAGTCAGGAGCTCAACTTCACGCTCCTTCTTTTATCAGGAACATTTTAATGAAGAGGGTGACGCTATTCCCCGAAGTCAAAGACGCCATACGAAGTGGAGGAAATGAACAAATGTTATGGCAGTCCTCTCCCAGCCCTGCAAGTCTTAGCTTCTTTTCTTCAAAGAACTCTCACAAGTCTTGTTAAAGGACTCTCTCTCCCTCTGTAGAAGTCGCCAAGACCATTGCCTCCTGCTGTCTATTACTGAGAGAACTTTAATCACTTTTCCTTTTTTGTTCCCACTGGGGAAGAAGCCAGACTGCAGTGAAAAGCCTGCAGTCAGAGGCGATGTTAAAGAGCATGAAATTTATCTGACTCCATAAAAGATGTGTTCTGCCCTTCCATTTCTGCTTTTGCCAGGCGGGCTGCTCTGGGTTGGCTGCTCTGTCTTAGACAAAAAAAAACACAAATATTTGCTTTAAACGTTGAAGCCCGATGCTACTCCCCAGACTCGTGTCTTCCGAGCCCCCCCTCTTCTCCGCCCAGAAAGAATGTCTGTGTTCCTGGCATATAAAGTCGACTTCTTTACCCTGATAAAGTAGGGTCTCTCCCTTGCATTATTTTGTTCCTGTCAGTACAAGAAATCATTGGTTTAGAAATGATCTTGAAGAGAATGCGATACGCGGCAGAGGAGCGTCCCTCCCTGACCATCTTTCTGGGGTCTGGGGAAAACGTTACGAAGCAGAGGAAAGCGTAGATTCCAGGGATAAGGTTGTAAGACAGCCAACCTAACCTATTTGAAGTCCTAAGTGCTTACATTTTGATATATTGCATCTGTTGCAACCAACAGAGTCTGTTTAAGACAGGAGGTTGGGTTTCTCCTGCACAGTCTCTTGGCGTACAGGAATAGGTTAGCGTGTCCATGGCTGATAGGCGGGTGTCAGTTTATATAAGAGGTACCGGGTTTGTGAAAGGATAGGATATACTCCCCCTCCCCATAGCCTACTGCTCTAGGAAAATTAAAGGCCTAAAAACAGTGCTAAGTACCTGTTAGCAGCTGTTTTAAAATAATTAGGACTCAGGCCTGGGGGTGTTGAGCAAGTTTTATGGTATCTATATATTCTGCTATTTGACACAGAAAGGATTCTAGGTAGTTTACAGAAATGTGTGTGGTACAATAAGATGTGTGCATAAATAACTTGTGGTGACGGTTAAGTTCAGGTTCATGCATTCACAGAAAGCCCTGTCCCAAGTAAGAGACGGACTTAGTTCTGCATCCCTGGCAAAGAGGAAAGACACTCTGTGTCTTTGAGATGAAAAGCATTCCAGCTATCCAGGAAAAACACAGTTTTTTTTGTTTGTTTGTTTTGTTTTTCCCTGACACTGCAGCAGAGAGCACATCTGCCTGAGTGTTCACATGTTGAGATGGTGCATAATGTCCTCAGAAACATTTCTACACAAACACAAGAATAACTGCCATAGCAGCATCTTGCAATATCCTTCAAGAACGTCAAGGGCATGACAGCAAGAATGTACATATGTTGGGACAGACCAAAAACACACAGCTGAGCGTGAGCACGTGACTCATCAGTCCGGCTTTTGAAATACTACCTAAATCTCAAATAAACATCTACTGAGGATGTGTCAAGGCCAATGTGAAAGAAACAAGACAAAAAGAGCTTTGAGAAAATGTATACTATGTAAAAATAATCTCGTATTACACTTTCTCAATTGCTTGGTTTGTGTCTGCTTCATTATAACATAACCAACCTCCTATGTCCTATACAATTCTAAAAGCACATAAACTTTCCCATTAATTTAATTGTAGTTTTTCTTCATAAGATCTACATGACAATGTCATTTCCTTAAAACAAACTGGAACTATGGAGCTATCAGGCTTAACATCCTCCAGCAACGGCCTCTGGCTGTAGGATAAAATCCATGCGTGGCCCAAAGGGAACAGACCCGGCTCCTCTCCAATGTCATTCCTACTGTTCTCTTCACTCACGAATCATCTTGCTGTTTCTCAGATGCATAAAAATGCATTTATCCTGCTGGGATTTTGCATTTTCTGGTCTCTCTGTCACAAATGCTGTTCACTTCTTGATTTGCTCTCTGCACTGACAACGAAGCTCAAACATCCAGTTCTCAGAGAAACATCCCCTGGCTCTTGCATCTAAAATGGCTCTTCTCTACTCCCACTCATTCTCCAACCCCAGAACGTCTCTGGTTTTCCTCCTATTTCTTATTTCTATATGAAATTATCTCATTTATTTTCTTTAGTTTATTTGCTTATTTAACCACTACCTCTAGATTCTCCATGGTAGAATATACATGTCATGAAAATAGAAACCTTTTAATCTTATTTATGCCGATAACTTTGGCACCTAATAAGTCCCTCCATAAATATTTGCTGAATATGTGAATGAACCAAAGTTTCCATTAGGCAAGATTATGTCTTTCAAACTATAGGATAGCAATTTAAATTTGAATCTACTATTGAGACCTTTAGAAAAATTAGGTTGCCTACAGGACTCCATGGAGACACATTTGGAAAAAAAAAATTCTGCCTTGATTATGAAAAAGGAACCGATAAACTCCCACCAAGAGTAAGTCCTAAAAGCACTATTAGGTTACTTTCTTTCCATTACCGAAATCACCTCCCAGGTCCCGTAAGTGCCCGCAAACTGCTGTGTGCAGAGGCAGCTGATCCCCATGAGTAGCTTCAAAAGGGAGTAAAAATCAAAAGGTCCATCTGTGCCATTAAAGGACCTGGTGACTCGTGACAAAACCATAGCTAAGTGACTGGCTTCTAAGACACAAAGCTCCACCAACATAGGGAAAGCGAGGCACAGTCTCTGACCAACAGGTCGAGGGCCACACACTCCGCCTAAACCCCACTGGGCGTGACAACTGCAGTGACAGGGCTCAAGGGGCGTGAGACAGACGGCCACTTTGGAATGTCAGGAATTTCCCCTGTCAAATGAAGACGGCATAAATAAATGCCCTTCTGTGCGCAGCGTCACAGAAAGCCCTAGAAGCTCTTGCAGAGGCGGGGCCAAGAGCCCAAAAGGCAAGTGCAGCTGTTAGCAGAGCCAAGGTCCCAGCTGAAAAATGCTGCAGTTTCTGTTCCGGCCACTTAGTGGCACTCAAAGTCTGGGAAATGGCCATCGGAGCCCAAATTTGAAGACGCATAACCTTCAGTGTGAGAATAGCAAACACCGTGTCATAAGCATATGCCTGCATAGATAGCTTCCTAGTGAATCTCAGTTCTCCTTACCTGAAAACAACTAAGTCTTCCTACTTACGTAACAATAAGAAGACAAAAAAACCCAAAAAAGAAAACACAATAAAAACCTTCAAAATCCATTTTAAGGAAAAACAAGGAATTGCCATGAATCAGAATAGTATTTTCCTCTAGGTGGGCAAGAGGCAGGTGTGATAGGAAAAGACATGAGGGGACCTGTGTGGTGTGACAACGGGGTGTCATCTGTGCCCTGAATGGCAGGTAGTTAGGCATTTACTTTAAAATATTCTGCATGCTTATGTATGATATTCTCTGTGTGTGCATTTCACAAGATATTAATTACTTCTGAGCGTGATTACACGTCACAATAGGAGCTTGAACAATACATGCTGAAGGTGAATTTGAACGAGTGGGTCTTTAAGGACAGAGATCAAAAGCACAGCAGGAAGAGTCGTGGGTTCGAATCCCCCTCCCTTACTCCCTGTGAGGCTTTGCACAGGTTATTTCTTTTTCTAGCCTCTGTTTGCTTTTTGACATAAGTGGATCTAAAGATACTGACTTCGCAGGGCTGTTGTGTGGGTCAGATGAGCAGGGAGGCAGTTAGCACAGCATGGATTGCGCAGTGGCCCCCAAATGGGTTTGCTTTTCTCCCTCCCCACTGCCTTCACTTCTTTTAACTCCTTCAAGTGAGTAATTTCTGTCAAAAGTCTTAGAAATAGAAATGAACGGAAGGGAGCAAGGTCAAAAGTGGTAGAGGATACCTCCTTGAAGGGAGTGATGGTTGATAACATTCTATTTGTGGTTGGGGAGAAAAAAATACCTGGAGAGAAAAAGCAATGATCTGCTGATCACATCTGATCATCGTTGCTAATGTTTGGAGACTATTTACTATCTGACAGTGTTGTCAGGCTCCGCTTAGACACACAAACACCGAGTCAGAGCTTTCCCAGCGTGGTGTGCCTTTACTTGATGGGAGACAAATGGCAACATCGGAACACAATAACACTTCCTAAGAGAATGCTGGCCTGCAGCTATATGAACTATCTTAGGACACAGAACGCCCTACTCACAAGTAGCTCACAGAGCGGGGTTTAAAAACTGCAGCCATTTGCTTCCCACTTTTATTGGGTTGTTGGGAAACTCATGACACAGTTTTGCAACGAAGAACATAGAAAAAATACGTCATGACTTTTCTGACAACCCAATAGAATCCACAATGATAAATTTACCACGAACTACCTTTGCTTCTCTGGAAATACAGACACATTCTGTAAGACGACACTTTTTCCTATGACCACTGAACACGGTGAGATGGTATCTAACAGGTGATAGCACATATATGTGTGCACATGCAGACACACATACACTGTTTCATGATAAAAATATTGGCATGGATACTGTTCTAAAGGAGAACCTTCTGTGAAGGTAACATGGTTCAGTGGAAGCTGCCATGTTATTAAACCGAACAGTTATAGGAGCCGACCGATTGGCGTGTTGGTTAAGAGCTGGCTTGAGAGCGTGAGCTCTGAGCAGCAGGGCCGCCGGTTCAGATCCCACATGAGGGCCAGTGATGTTGTGCCCTCTACAGCTAAGATGGTGAACACCAGCTCGACCTGGAGCTGGGCTGCCGTGAGTTGCTGGCGACGACGTAGTAGTCTGCAGCCCCTGCTGCAGTGGGCTGCCATAAGCTACCGTGTGTGGCTGGCAGCCAGCGTGAGCGGCTGGCAGCCGGTGTGAGCTGCCAAGAGCCGCTGTGAGTGGCCATCCAATGGCCGGCGACTGATCTGCCTCGCCCGGGAAGAGCGCAATGATCACAATACCAACCTGGGCCAGGGAAGCAACGTCCTCCACAACTAGACTGAAGAACAAAAGGACAGCAACTTGTCTGTTCATTTTCCCAGATTCCCCAACACTGTTCCCCTCTCCCAATTCCCCAATAAAATCTTAAAAAACAAACAAACAAACAAACAACAAACAGCTATTGATTCTGACTATTCCCAACCACTCACATTCGCAGGCTGTGCATGCCCATCTGAACCGACAGCTTTCAGCTACCTGCCTCTCAGTCACCATTGACGTCTTTGGGGATAACAACTGTTCTAAGGTTTAAATGAAATAATGGAAGGCTGGCCCCTGCTAGCCACTATTTATCATCATATTGTTTTCTTTTTTCCCAATCATAGTTGACATCCAGTATTATTGTACATTAGTTTCAGGTGTACAGCCTAGCGATCAGACATTTTTCAAAACTCATCATCGCCATCATTATTAAATACCAGCTAATATTTTATTCAGCAGCAGTGGCTTTTCACCCACATCTCATTTCCTGCTCTCCGGGCCCCTGCTCCGCTTTCTTAAGTTGTAGTTTAAGGCTCTCGCTTTTTCTCCTCCTCTTCAATGAATTTGCAAAACATAAAATTACACTACTTATCTGTTCCTCACAATTTTAGTTACCACCGGCCTACAAATGGCCCAACCTGTCAAACTCCGGGGTCTTTCCCATTAATAAAATATTATCCAGTGAATTTTCTCCAGATCATCTCCAACTGGATAACCCACTGCAAAATCAAGTGAAATATGACTGTTTTGGAAAACTACTTTTCTCCTACCACCTGCCCTTACACTAGACTCCCTGTTCTGTGAAGAATCTAATTGCTGGTCGCCATGCTCATTGTTTTCCTAGCTTCTGCTTTGTGTTCATACACGCGTAGCGTTCTACACATCTGCCGCCTCTATTCCACTTCCTACACAGAGAAGGTTTTCGTCAACGCTGTGCTCAGCTGTCAGCAGTCCTGGCAATTCCCTTCCTTCTCTGCCGCCCCACATTCCTGGCTCAGGCCTGCTTCAGCCAACGTGTGGGTTGGTTGAGCCAACAGGTTAGGTACCACACTGGGCACTGCGAACACCATGGTGAAGCAGGCAGCATCTCTGCCCTGAAGAAGCTTCCAGTCTGGAAGGAAGCACTGACCCAAAACACTCATTCACACAGTAGTATGACAGGGAACAACACAGGTTTCCAGAGAAGCACCGAAACTGGCATCAAAGCCAAAACTGAATGTTCCGAGATGGTACACAAGAGCTCTGCAAAACACAAGGCCATGCAAAGGAGTGGCGTGGGAGGCAGGTGCAGGCAGAGGAAGCCACCTCGGGTTGCAACAGCTCATGGTGGCTGGAAATAAGCTTAAATTTCTCCATAAAGTACTACTTGAAGCTTTCAGCTAAAGAGGCCCTTTCCACAAAGTAGCCATATAAAATCTATTATCTCTTCTGATTTTTAAAGATTCCTGATTTTTAAAAGATTTCCTAGAACTTAAAATTTAACTCACTAAAAAAAATTCTATTTGTTGGAGATTTTTTTTTTTGGTTTGTTTGTTTTTGTTTTTTTTGTTTTGTTTTTCTGTAAAACTGATTATGGACTGGAAGAGTTAGGAAACACATCCTTAGAAAACGATTTCTGATAAGTTTTAATCTCATCTAATCAATGTGTTAGTCTTTAAAAATTTTGTTTTCTACAATAGATATACACCACACACACATCTCTGCACTATTTTTTTCTGAGACTGTTTCATTCATGTGTGTGTGTGTGTGTGTGTGTGTGTGTGTGTGTATGTATGTATATATATATATATATATATATATATGCCAGCAGAAGCTTGTGTGGTATTTATTAAAAAACAAAACAAAACAAAATGCTTGTTGAGAGCTTGGGAAAATATGGGCCACAAGTTTAAAAAACAAAAATGACACTAAAAAAACAACCTCAAAGCAATAACAAAAAAAACTTCAAAAATACAAAAACAATGAACGAAGCATAAAACTTAGTAACACGATAAAAAAAATTCTATGAAAAAGAAGTCATCGATTAAAAACATAAAATTTGCCCAAGTCCATAAAGTCTGAAGCTCCAGACCAATTTAGAATAACTAGAGCAGAAACAAAACTTCATGGGACACTTATAATGAACTTCAAAATGTTTAAAACTGTACAGAGAAGTCACAGAAAATAAGCAAACACAATCCCTTGGAAAATAGACAAGGGTTTTCGTGGGGCAAATCACATCTTATCAATCAACAAAAGTACTTAGCAAGAATAAATAAGGATATAAACATACACAGACGCAATGTATCTGGACTTGCAAATCTGACCGCTTTGTTAGACTTGTTAGCCAAGTCTCATTCACTGTTACTTTAGATATGAGTGACTCCAGAGCTGGCAGAAATGAAAACTGATGGCTGTAAAAATAACTCCTAAGGGGTATCTGTGGATGGAAAACAAAGGGCAGTGACCACTCAGTGGACCTCTGGAAGCAGGAGGGTATCTCACAGCATCCTGACACATGCTTCTTTGACTATAAAAATATCCACATGCCCAGAAAGGGGATGTGCACATGGACTCAGAACGTTTTTGTTGACAAGTATGACAAATATTAAAACAAATTCAACTAGAAAACTGAGCTCCACAGAACCATGATATATTACCGTATTTTGGTTGTTCATCCTAACTGTTTTAATACATTTAACAAGTAATACGAATGAAATTTGAAATTTCATTCCAGTTAAACTTTACACGGCTAAAAATTATGAAACACTGTTGCTTAAATTATTTGGGTATTTTAGATATTGAAATCCACTGTATGAATTTATAGTAATAAAATGTACAGATCCTGAAGCAGAACAAAAGCATTCCATTGGTGCCTAAGAAACATGACTTTATAACATATAATATAGATGTGGATAGTAATTAAACTTTCAAGCTTTATTTATGAAAAAAAATGGTCACTACAACATTTGCAAAAATCCATAGATGTGAAATTTTATTATATGAGCTGCTGTACTATGGTTGGTATCTTTAAAGCTATGACAAATTTCACATGTCTTTTGACTCTTTTTAACTTCATGACTTATTTTCTCAAATTATTTTTGGAAAACTTTCTTTACTAGGATTTTATTCTAAAATTCCATAGGTACGATGGATAATCTAATTCAAAAGCAAGAACTGTCAAAGAACAATGAGACTTTGTCATTTTCATGAAGTTAAAGTGCTCTGAAATTGATGAGCAGATAAAAGTGGTTTATGGTTAGTTTGTACTCATTGATTCAATTTAACATTCCTACAAAGTGGCAGTAGTCGATGGAAAGAGTGACAATAAAAACATTAGTCCCATGCATCTTACTCCTATTCCAAGTACTGGTATCTTGACAATGAACGAATTATGTCATTTATACATTTAATTTACTAATTCTATGAAGCATGCAAAATATTACCTTTGCCTGAAAAATCAGTCTAAAAAAGTTAAGCAATAGAGAGACAGATCGAATAGATGCTTTAACCACACAAGTGGTATAGCCAATTGACCACATAGGCCAAGGTTACATTCCTTTAATAAAAGACATACACTGGGAAGCGATACTTAAAACTCAAACATTTAAATGAACCTATAATTATTACTTATTAGTGGTGTACATAAATACAGCTTATGATTTTCCTTACAAAATGTTTTTGAAACAAAGCATGTTGACTCAACATTTATATTTGCATCATGTGTATTAGTTTTATTTCCCTTATTTCATTCACTTACTCAGTAAACAAATATTTACTGTATGTCCATTAAGTGGCCATCACAGTATTAAAGGTTTAAAAGAAAGGTCCTCCATGAAATTACAAGCACTGAGAATGAAATGCAGACCTCCTGCAGCTGTGAGAATTCTATCACTTAACCATTTATAATCAGAAGAATGCTCTTGTCTTTTACCTTAAAATACAATTTAAATTCTAAATGAAAAATTTGTATAAACATGCTAACACTGTATTTCTAAAATTACAAACTAGTAAGGTATTCAGGACTACTGCAAAAGGGAGAAGAATGCGTACTGTGATATGTTCACTAAGGGTACTTGTTTATAATCTTTCCGTTGCCCCAAGTTTCTTTTCCTTGTTTTTAAATATCACTCTTCTATCCCAATTAAGTTGTTCTTTAGGAAATGTAATAAAATAAAGATCCCACCCAATCTCAATGCTTCCCTTTATGTCTACGAGGTCAAACAATTAAGGTCTCGAACTTGTTGCAATGATGTTACTAACCTTTTTTGATATCAGAGGGATTATTCATTATGAATTTGTATCAACTGGACAAACAGTTAACCAAGTTGACTATTTGGATGTGCTGAAAAGGCCGCATGAAAAAGTTAGACCACCCTAACTTTCTGCCAACAATTCATGGCTCTTGCATCATGACAATGCACCAGCTCACACGGCACTGTCTGTGAGGGAGTTTTTAGCCAGTAAACAAATAACTATATTGGAACACCCTCCCTACTCACCTGATCTGGCCCCCACTGACTTCTTTCTTTACCCAAAGATAAAGGAAATATTGAAAAGAAGACATGTGGATGACATTCAGGACATCAAGGGTAATATGTTGACAGCTATGATGGCCATTCCAGAAAAAGAGTTCCCAAATTGCTTTGAAGGGTGGACTAGGCACGGGTGTCAGTGCATAGCTTCCCAAGGGGAGTACTTCAAAGGTGACCATAGTGATATTCAGCAATGAGGGATGTAGCACTTTTTCTAGGATGAGTTTGCAAACGTAATTGTCAGACCTCGTATATCTAAATTTATGTGGGGCGTACTCTAAAAATTTGGGTGTGGTATATGCAAATTTTGAGTTACTCCTATGGTGGGGACTGGAAGGGAGTGGGGGAGGCATGAAAGGACCACGGGGTAAACCAGATAGCTGAACAGTACTACAGCTTGAATAATAGTGTCTTAAAGTATCGAGAAACTTAAACAAAAGCAAGGTGAACAAGTTAAATGTACATTATCTAAAGCATCCCCTCACCAACTAATTTTAAATAGAATTGCTGGAATTAATAGCTCCAAAATGGAAATATATATACATCAGGAAGATAACTGAATGTTCTGCATGCTCAATTCACTCAAATCTCCTATCTCCATCCTCACTTATGACACCTCTCTTGCTTTATAGACACTGGTCTTCTGTCTGTTTTTCCAAAGTCCTGTCTTGTTGCTTCAGATCCCTTGGAGGTGAAGTCACCTCTGTGGCATTCTGGCTCCATCTCATTCAGGTCAGTGTGCAAATGTCTTCTCCTCAGAGAGGCCTGTCCTGACCACAGCATCTGAAAGAGCTCCTTCCGCTCCTTCCTGGTCACTGTCTTTCATTACACTGACTCCATCTTATTTATTTATGTATTTAGCTGTTTACATTAGAATGCGCGTTTCTTGGGAACAGGGACTTTGTATGATCTGTCCATACCCAATGACCCTGGTGCTTAAAATACTGCCTAGCACACAATAGGAATGAAAGAAATGAAGGACTACTACAGAATAACACTAGCCTTTACGTATATTGTTTGCAATAAAACAAAATAAATGCTTTTTTACCTCTGTATGGATGAGGTGAAATCAAAGTGGAGGAACCTCCAAAATTCCTTCACCAACAGGAACAATCCATAGAAATCGATAGCTAGGACTCATTGTTTCTGATTTAAGATGCAAAAGTGTCGTCAATGTTTATATCATTCAATGTGTTGCGCACTGACTAGAGCTTTCATTGGCTCCAAGCAAACAGCAATCTTCCTTATCAAATTTCTTCCTCATGGCCTTAGCATCTTCAACTATCCATTCTCCAACTACTGGACTTTTTAGAAGCAGAAACTTTGAAACTGAGGGTTGTATATAAAAAAAACTTTGTGCATCAAAATTCAAATAGTCCAATGATAGCATAAACAATTACATTTAAAATGGTGTCATACTATTAGATCAAACCATTTGAAATTGATGAGGTTTTCTGTAGATTGAAATGGTCAAATGTTTGCCATTTCCTAAGGTTAAAACTAATAGTCTCATGTATAAAACAGAGCAAAAATGTATCACTGATAAAAAATCTTCTCCACTAATTTTCACTTTATCATGTATCCCTTTCCCAAAATAGGCAAAGATAGATGAAGAGCTATGCCCTTGCTAGATATTCAAAGCATGCTCATTCAAACTTGGGTTAATTTCTCATCTCAAATTGACGTCTCGACTAAAAGTTAGACAAACTAGAAAATATTTTGAAATTTCTTACAGCATACTATCTGTGATTCATGCTGAAAAAGACCCTAATTTGTGAGGCCTTTTTGTGATATAGATGCGGATAAAGATACAGCTATAGATATATAGACATAGATATATAAATTTGGGCCACCTCATTAAAATGACAAAGCAAAATGTATTAGGAGGTATGAAGTAAGATGAAGGAAGATAAAAAGTGAGCCAAGAAATGACCTTTGAAGTATGACTGTCTCCTCATGACATAGCACAGAGGCAGCAGAAACCCACTGTGATGGTGTTCCATCCACGCCTTCCCTTGGACCACTCTGGGACAATTCCTGTAGATCTCTGATAAGTGTAGGTGGAATAATCTGAGAAAAACGAACACGAAACCAAAGCGTAGGTGTGCCAAATAATCCTGCAGGGGCCCACCTAAGTTCTGTCAAACGGGGAACAGGCAAGAGGCAGAAGCCAGGAGCAGAATCCCACGGGGAATTACAGAATGCTTAGAGAGCCTCTTGGCATCAGAGCTGGATGAGATGGCTTTGTTACTGAATCGGACGGCTCTTATCAGCTTCTCCCAGGATTTCCCTCCTCTCATTACATTGTAGAAATAAATCTATTTATGATCTTTTCCTTAGCCTTTGGGGGGAGAAGGGACTATTGATGCTTCCAATACAACCACCTCCTACAAGCTACCGATATGAATGAAATGACTCACAGTGCATTTTACATGACTTTACAAGAAAATCTGATCCATGCTCTCTAAACATCTTTAAATTTCAAGCTTTTTAATCATTGCATTTCAAGCGTTCATCCTAACTCCTTAATATGGCCGCTCCTTTTAATGTCAACAGGAAATCAACACTGAGTAGGAGCCATATGGTGAGGGAAGAACAAGGCACGCACCATGAATCAGCTCTCTTTGCTGCAGGAGAAAAATACAATGTTTATATTTTTAAATATTACTACAAGATGTTCTACCAGCAAGACTGGGAATTCTAAGCCGCCTCTACTGATGAGGCTTAAGTCACTTTCAAACACACTTTGGATTTGGAAGCTGTGCTTGATACTCTGGGAAAGGCACAAGGACTGATGGATATTTCAGTACAATAGCATTCCTCAGATTCTTCATCCAGTTTAGGGAACTGAAGATTATCTCCATTTAAGTATCCGGGCTACATGCTGGCAAGGCTGATGCACTTTTCATTCCTTCTGTTCTGGTGCTAGGTACTAGTTCCAGAAGAGTAATGGCGTCATTGCTGCCATGACAAAATACCATGGACTGAGTGGTTTAAGCAACAGAATTCCTTCCTCTCACAGTTCTGGAGGTTGGGAATCCAAGCTCTAGGTGTCAGCCTGACTGGTGTCTGGTGAGGGCTCGATTCCTGACGGGAGAGATGGCTGCCTTCTCACTGTGTCCTCACATGGAGAGAGGGTGAGAGCAAACTTGCTGGTGCCTCCTCTGATCCCATCATAAGGGCCCCAACCTCATGACCTCAGCTACGCCTAATTGGCCTCGAGGGCCCCATCTCCAAATACTGTCACTTTGGGGATTCAATATATGAATTTGGGGGGGAGAGGAATAATTTAGTCCTTGACAAATGGAGCGAGACTGGATGAAACTATGAAAAATCATATGATTTAGGAAAAGCAGAAGTGAGAAAACAAAATATAAAGACATAGTAAGGACTGCAAAACACACTTGTGACTTAATTGTGCTCTTTGTTGGTTAAGAAAAGTTACTGTTAAATGCATGAGCTGACATTGCTATGGAGTGATTGGTTTCTAGCTGAATCCCAGGCTTTGCTGATTGCCATATGGATGTGGACCATCCATGGTCCAAACTAAAAACTCTTAGTTAACATTTTCATTATCTTCAACAATCAAAATATATAGATTTCTCTAACAGGCCTGAACTTCCTGGGAAAACAAAATGTATCTGGTACCTGCAGAGTTACATAAACGACATCAGATGTTTGGGGAGAGGGAATACTGGCAGATCTTATCACATTGTCTATAAATGCAATTTAAAAAGCACAGTATCGGGCCGGCCTAGTGGCACGATGGTTAAGAACTGGCTTGGGATGCCAGAGGGCCCCGGTTCAGATCCCACACATGAGGGCCAGTGACACTGCCCTCCGCAGCTAAGATGCTGAACAACAGCTCAACCTGGAGCTGGGCTGCCATGAGTCGCCGGTGACGGCATAGGCTGCAGCCCCTGCTGCAGTGGGTTGCCATGGGCTACCGTGTGTAGCCAGCAGCCAGCGTGAGCGGCCAGCAGCCGCAGTGAGCGGCCGTCCAGAAGCCGGCAACTGATCTGCCTCGCCCGGGAAGAGCGCAATGATGGTGCCAACTTGGGCCAGTGAAGCAACGTCCTCCACAACTAGACTGAAGAACAAAAGGACAGCAACTTGTCTGTTCCCCTTCCCCCAATTCCCCAGCACTATTCCCATCCCCCAATTCTCCATTAAAAATCTTTAAAAAAAAAAAAGCACAGTATCTATTCTGTTGATTAATGTATAATACTGATGGTAATAATCAAAATTATTGTGACTAAGCATTTCCAAACAGCCTAAAACGGTCCTTCAGGTGGAGGTATGGGTGAGTCGCTGGACAAGGAGGTACGTTTTCCTGGGTTTGAGTTGTGACTCAGATGTCATCTAGCAATGTAAATCCTTCGTCTCAGGAGGGAGGGTAAGGCTTCATGTCTCCCTGATTTGTAGAGCCCTCATAAGTTCAAGAAGGAAATATGTGTGTGCGTGCTCTAGATACTATACACATCTAAGGGATCGCTGTGATCTTCATGTTTATTTATGAATGCAAAGCCATGAATGAAATACTTTAAAATACAAAGAATACAAAATGAGCTACTGCTAGGGATGAAAGGAGCATCACAGAAGTAGCCAAAGCCAGTGTTTAAAAAGGTCATTGCAGTAACGACGACTTTCACCATTTCTTCTCACCGTTAGACATAAAGCACCACACTTGCCATAGCAGAAGCTCGCAGTGCTCTGCCATGTCTCCTTAGGTGGAGCCCTTTCCCGTTTTGGTGCATGCCAGCCCGCAATATGCAATCACTCCCCACAACCAACATCTGAGCCCCATTTCCAACAGCCTGCTCCATAGAACACGCTTCACCTGTGCACACAGTGGCCAGGAAGTACTTGGGAATTATGTCCCCTGACCTTAACACCTGGCTTTTAACCAATGACGAACTACGAGCTACAGCTTCCGAGTACCTGAACAGAACATGTTTTGTTTTGACCTGTAATGTCCCCAGCGCTCATCTATGGGATTGAGCCAACGTGATTCTCAGCTAAACTTCGCTTGATGTCTCATCCTTTCTGTTCCCAGTTCCTCCTTCCCACTTAGAAACACTTCCTACACAGTATTTCACATGAATCTTCCCGTGAATCTGCTTCTAAGGCTCTCAATCTAAGACATCACCTTGACTTTGAGATCTCAATGTATAACCCATAAGCTGGCCCTGGCATCTGGCCACTTTCGTATTAGCAAACGGTGGCACTTTTAAACATTTGACCCAACACCAAATTGTTGAGCAGCTCTCTGCTCTTTGACTGACTCTGTCTTCAACCTCAAACAATGCTGTGTTACATTGTCTTTGTCCAGAGAGTAGCCATCTTTGCTCCTCCCTAGGGCTAAATAAAATGTTTGAACTAATGACTATTCTAGCCTGGGACCACATTCACCTTGGTGTCTGTCGGTCAAGTATAGTTTTAAAGTCTGGCTTGCACAGACTTACATGGGCTTTCATAATACCATTAATTTAATAGTTATAATTATAAGCAGTATTTGAAATGTCTGAATATGTTTAAATACATGTCAGATCATAAAACACATCATAATTAATCTCCCGCTTTTAACACTTAACTTCAATACAAAGAGTATAGTAATGCAGCACCATTTTTGAAGTTCTATTCTATAACAGGCACTGTTTGTATACATTTGTGTTCTCTCTCTCGCTTTCCCTCTCTCCCTCCCTCCCTCTATCTACTACACACACACACACACACACACACACACACACACGCACACACACACACGCACACGCACACATGCACGTGTGCGCCCTGATCCTTACAGCAGTACTGCCAGTAAGTGCCATCTTCCCCCTTGCTGAAAATGGGGAACTGGGTTTCAGGGAGGTTATGTCAATAGCTTTACACTATGCAGGTAGCAAGGAGACAGGCTGGGTTGGTGTCCAGTGCTGGATCTGGAATCGCTATCCTACATGGATTTCTCCTAAGAGCCATTGGGACCACATGCTCCCTGAAACCCTTGACAACTTTCAGTTTCTCTGAGTGACTTGCCAAAATCCATTCAGATAGCAATACTTAGTGATAGTAGTAAGTAAATAATATATGTAAATAATTACGAATGGTAAAGTTAATAATGAGCTGGGCAGGCACTGCCATCCACTGATGTTTATTCGACACCAATCCTTTTGCTTCTGACCACTAAGCTCTATTGTCTCAAAGTCACAGAGGAGTTATCAGACCCCAGCTTAAAATGTCATTACAGGCTACCTAGACAACCTGACAATCATTAAATAGTACTCCTAGAGAAAAGCGTGCTCCTAATGTTAAACAGAAAACGTGCACATAAATCTTTAAGACACAAAAGGAGGGAATTGCTTTTAAGTTACTTGTAAAGTCTGATTGTATATTACTAGGGACAGGGAGAGCATAGAAAACCATACATAATGTCTTGTAACTTTGAGAGATTCATGGATTTGTAGGTCTAGAAGCCTACTTTAGTATAGATAATTCATGTGCATACAGGTGAGACAAAGCTAAATCAACCAGAATGGAGAGACGTCCCGCTGTCTAGATATAAAAACGTTACCTTTAGTGATCGCATGCTCTTACCCCACACATGGCTGTAGCACATTTGGAAAACGTGTGAGAACATAAGGAGTTAACAGAAACCTTTGTGAAAGGTTTAGAATGTGATAGAAGAAAAACCAAATATTTGTGTGTGTGCGTGGGTGTCTGTCTTCAAATTCTTTATAAAAATAATTAAAATAATTTAAATTTAAAGTGACATATTAAAAAAAATAACATTACATATAAAAAATTACACATACACACAAATTGTAGGAGTTCTTGTCACAGTGGCTTTTAACACTTGACTTACTTTCTAGATATTGTAGAATTTGTTATCTAATGCAATACTGCAAGTCTTACTATACTGCACAGTTTACAAATATTTTGAAATTGGATGTGTTTCGTAACACTTCCTTATTAAGATGGAGCGATATTGTGAGTCACAATGGCGCCATCTACTGGAAAGCCATTGAACTATGAAAATAGAGATAATACTGTGGCATGCACTTAATGGAAATTGCAAATAATATTCTCTGATATTCTTTTAATGAAAAATTCCATTAATTAGTGTCTTTTATTTAGGAGGGTTAATGGGTATAATTAGTGTCCTGAGAAACAAAATGTTCTCACCACAATTCTCTGACATTTGTTTTCTCCCTCTTAATTTGCTATCATTTGTGTGTTATTTTTTCCTCCTATTTACTTGAGCCAGAGGTAGAGAAAGTGATTTTTAAAATTAATATTTAATTACTCAAAATTTTAATTAACAAGTAAAACCAAGCTTCAATATGGGACAACTTAGAAGAGTTGTTCTTAAGGCTAATATGCAGTTACTTCCCCCAGGAAATGTACCGGTATTAAAAAAGTCTTTGATGCCTGAGTTTGTGCAACACATAATATCAGGTTTCAGTTGGATCACCTTCAAGCTTTCACTATCTGTCAAAGAATCATCTGGCATCTTACACCAAAAGGAAACTAAATAGTCAATATATCTTCTGGTAGATCTAATTGTTACCCACAACCTATAACTAGACTTTTGGAATAAGACTTGTGGTAATCTGTTGCACTCCCAAATTGTCAGCAAAATATAACAGAGACAAATATTTTCTTACATAGATATAGATATATCCATAATATGACAAATAGCAAGTCTCAGTTAACCACGCGAGTTTTACCTACTTTGTAAATTTACTGCCTTTTAATTCCTTGTTGCAGTTTCCATCATCACCCAGAACTTTTCTGGACCACTTATCTACTATGCATAACTTCAGAGAAATAAAATAATAACAACCCAAGGGATAATGTGCTCCTGAGTCAGACAAAAAGACATTTAAACTGTTGTTTATATGGCTATATATATATATATATATATATATATATATATATATATATATATAGTGTTTCATCCATTCATATGTTACTTCAACAGATATTTATTGTGAAACCCCACTATGTGTAAAATACTGCATTAAGACAGCAAACGTGTCTGTCTCTCCTGGTAGTACATTCTAGTGTGGGAGAGACACTACAGACACTTAAGATCATTTCATGCCATGAAAAGTGCTGCAGTTTACCAAGGTGAAGGATAAAGAGTTACTGTGTCTAGGGTTGGGGTGGAAGGAAGGTGTGCGTTATTTAGGACAAGTGGATTAGAGGCCACTAAAGGAGGTGGGTTTGTGCCCACCAAAGAGATGAGAAGGAGGGTGCTAAGTGGAGATCTGGAACAAGAGTAATGCGATGAGGGAAAAGCACATATGAAGTGTTGACGCGTTAGCGAGCTGGGCAGGTAAGAAGACAGCTCTCAGGTTGTGAACAGAGGATGAGAGTGGGAGATGAAGTTGGGAGCCCTATCTCCAAAGCACGCGGCCATAGATAAAAATAGGTCAACTAACAAGAAACCCAGCCGTAAATCTGAAGGGAATGAGGATGAATCAAGCAATGCAATAGGCCCTCATATGCGTCTGTAACTTGCGTCAGCCTCCACACTTACCATGCGGCGGCTGTAAGGAAGGACAACACGAAGGGATTCCCTCAGTGTCTCTCTCCCTGATTAGTAAAGAGGAAAGTTCGGACTTAAACTCAAGGCTCCATTCCATTCCTGTTTGCTCATGCAGTCATATTCAAACTTGTCGCACTGAAGAAAAGATTATTTTACAGTTTAAGTGATTGGCATGGAGGAATTGCCTGTGGCTGGGAAAACATCGAAGGCAAGTCAAGGTACATTCAGGATCAGACTTTGCTTTTTTAACTGAACAAGGAAAATTTTCCAAATACATCTTACGTGAACCGAATGAAAGACTTGTTGAACTAGAATTGCATTTTCCCTCTTGTTATCTGAACAATTTTGCTCATTCTTAAATTTGTTCATTGTTTTAAAACTCCTGTTCAACCCAATTCATGTGATTTTTACTCGTTTAGAAAACATGCCAGAATATCATTATTAACACAAATAATATTTTAATATTAATTTGAACTTCAAACATTAGATAAAGGGTGATAGGGTTATTTCTTCATTTGTAAATATTTTCAAGGGACCATGTTCCCCAGTATCTCACAATCAGTATATAAGAGAAGATTTTTATAGACTGAAATGTGCTCCCCCACCAAAATAAATAAATAAATAAATAAATAAATCATATGTTAAAGCCCTAAGTCACAATATGACTGCATTTGGTGATGGCCTTTAAGGAGGCAAATCAAGTTAGATGAGGTCATAAGGGCGGGGCCCTAATCCCATAGGGCTGGTGTCCTTATAAGAAGAGACACTGTCTGTCTGTCTGTCCGTCCGTCCATCCACCTTCCCATGCATGCACAGAGGAAGGTAACACAGCGGACATAGTGAGAAGGTAGCTCTCTAAAAGCCAAGGGCAGGGACTTCACCAGAACCCAACCCTGCTCACACCTTGCTCTTCGATTTCCAGCCTCCTGAACGGTGAGAAAATACATTTGTGTTGCTTAAGCCACTTAGTCTGTAGTGTTCTGTTATGCAGCCCTGGCAGTCTAACGCAGAAGGAATAGCAATAATATATTGAATGGTTATAGCTTCAAAACATAAACATCATGCTCCTCTTTTTTCCAAAGATTTAGAAATATAAAGTGAGAGCTAAAGACACAAATGCCGGAACCACAGGGCCAGAACAGAATGTAACACTGACTGATGTTAACACCGTGTCTTCATTAGCTGAGTGTCCACTATCTTCCTGGACGCTGAGAGGATACAAACCACCAGGATTCCGGGGGTCAGGGCAGAATGCTGGGTGGGAACAGGGACCCAGGAGCCACACTTCCTGGTGCTAAATTCCAGTTCCACCTTACAAGTCGTGAGGCTTATGCCAAGTTACTCAACCTCTCTAGTGCGTGTCCTGCTCTGCACACAGAGGAAGATAAGCAGACCTATCTCATGAGCTGATTAGCGTGATTAAATAAAATAATACGCCGATGCACAAGTGTCACCTACTAATACTGTTAATTAGTGAAGAGTTAGAAGCCACATGCACTGACTCCACAAGCTATGTTTGGGAATACAAAAATGTGAACAACAATACTCAACATGCAGCTTTTAGGCTGAAGCCTCGATGGGCAGGTCATGGGACCCTAGAAATCATACATGAACACATATGAGCATAAGCACATCTGGGAGGCGGGGATGGGGGCGTCCATATATTTTATCAGATTCTCCAATGGGACAAAGACCAAATTTAAGAAGTCCTAGGAGCCGTGGTGTAGAAGTGGATAGGATACTTCCTTCCTCCATTAAGTGCTTTACAGGACAAAGCCTGTGAAAATACTGTCGCTCAGGGATGCCATGAGCCACATGGAGCGATGGAGCTGCATCTTCCCGAACTTCTCTTGGTTCCACCAGGCAGACTGTGTCACCATGTCCCCTAGGCTTCTTGGACTGAGTCTCATTCATTATTTACTCAACAATTATAACTGAATTTCAAAGTCAAAATCTGGATTTCCACACTGAATAAGATAGGAATGGCCTTTCCACCAAAGAAATTTATAATCTAGCAGGACTAAAAGAAGGTGAAAGCCAATTGCAATATGATGGGAAAAAAAGGTTAGTGGAGTACAGTGTAGGATTAATAAACTGAAATTTCAGCCTGTGGGGGAAAAGGGGCCAGGGTCAGCTTTTGGGCAAAGAGATTCTTAGGCTGAGATCTGGGCGTAAACTGGAGGGAAGGGAGGGGGTTGGGGGGGTCTCACACATTCTCCCTTAGAAGAAAAACACAGAACGTGAAGTCCTGAGGTTCTAACAGAGATTGTAATACAAAACTGAGACCTGAAAGGGGTCGTTTGGCTTGAGTTTAGGAGTTGGGGATTCCATTCGCCTGGTGGAATAACTATTTTTCTGCATTTCTTTTTATTACATTATAGTGTAATAACTTGTTTCTTTCTAACCTCCTTCTATCATTGGGCAGTGAGCCCTTTGAGCTAGATGTCATGTCATATGGATATTGTGTCCACAGCTAAACATGGAGACTGAACAAGGTTTCACAAACCTCTGTTAAACAAATGGGTAATAATAATAATGATGATAATAAGTGTAAAACTGACTCTACTTCATATGGAACTTTTTCGTTTACTTACATTTATCACTATTTTGATGCAGGTGGAGATAAGAAACGATGGCTAGTCATCACTGTTATCTCAGTTTTCCTCTGCTTTTCTTTATTTGTGACCCCATCTCAGGGTCTGCCTGAAAAGACCCGTCCATCATAAGCACCGTCAATCAAAGGGCTTTGTTTTGTTTTTGCTTTGGATCATAGAACAGTCCTTTCACAGTGCAGTTGATATGATCTTTGGTGTTTGGCTGTCCTCCACTATGCTAATTTTTCACTGGCTACATAGGAGCTTGAACTTTGCAAAGGAATTTTTAGTTTTCCCCAGCTATGTCCAAGGCCAGGATGCAATCAAAAGCCTGAGAATATGGGGTATCGTATATTGTGCTGAAATCATTACCCATTGAGCTTTGCTCAAACAACAACCACTAAAAGCTGGCCAAGAAAGATTTCACATTAGAACACTTGGCCTTCTGAAGATAACTTCACACTCCTGACAGCTACATGTCCTGATGTTTTTCTGGCTTGTTTGCGATTAAGACGTTGAGAGTCTGAAGGCAAGTTCTCCGCTACTGCCTTCCAAGTGGCGGTGCTGAATCAGAAGAGCTGAGGAGATGGGAGTGCCAGTGAAAGGGAAGGTATTATTTGTTCAAAACCAAGCACAACTAACAAAAGAAAGACCTTTCCAGAAACTTTTTAGTCCAGTTTTGTTCTTCACAACTTGCAGAAATAAGTATGTTGACCCAGATTACACTGACTAGCGATTTCAGTGTTACCATATCTAGGCATGCATGTCTGTCAACTTTCTTCCATACCCGATTCCTTCATTGGTTTCCCCTAAAGACAAAACTATAAGCTAAAATAGAAATTAAAGAAGAGCAGGGATTGGGGAATTAAATTCTAGCTTTTGGAAGACAGTCTGTGCTTCTAAAAAGTGCTCTCATCACAAAGAAAGCTACCAGTGGTCATGTAATACACCTTTGACGCTTGGGGCATAGATCCCAGATGTTGACAGACAGCAAAACCCCGGGAATATGAGCAGCGCACATGTGACCCAAATTTAGACCACACAAAATTCTGACTTAGAAGTAATAAGACTTGGCTGATTTGAGAAGATGTTTCTAGTTAATTATCAAAGTGGACTTTTTAATAAGTTGCTTACAGATTCAGTGTCGAATTTTATAGAAATGTAACATGCATATCTAAAAGTGCAGGAGTCATAAGAATCCAGTTCGATAAAGTTACCAGAACAAACACACTCATGTAACAACAGAAAGAAAACAAAACACTACCAGTAACTCCCTGTACCACGGCTTCTCAGTCATTTATCTCCCTGAAGGAAGACACACTTTTCAATCTTATTAGAGTACATTAGCTTTGTCGGTTTGGGCACTTTATATAAATAAGATTTATAGAAAAGAAATCACTCAGTCTGTACCTTTCGTGCCTGGCATATTTTGCTCAACATGTTTGTAAGAGTCTATGTTGTGTGTAGCCAGAGATTTTTATTCTTATTGCTGTACAGTAATCCACTGTATAAATATTCTCCAATTTATTAGTGTCCCATTGGTGGTGGGCATTTAGGTTGTTTCTACTGGAGATTTTAAAAATACTACTATTATGAACATTCTTATATGCATTTTTTAAAATACAAACCTAAATGTTTCTGTTGAGTGTATATCGGGGGTGCCGAAAAGTGCATACAAGTGGACACTTTGGTCAACGTTGCTCAAGCAGTAGTTAGCTGTAATCAGAAGTGTCTGGATGCTGATGTAAGTAAACACTTCAATCACCTCTTGTAATTGCAGAAGTCAAACGTGACTTGTGTTCATCTTTGGTTATCGGTATATATTTAGTATTACAATTTTAATGCAGTTTTCCCCTTTCTTAAAATGTGTATACATTTTTGGCACCCTCTGTGTACACACACACACACACACACACACACACACACACACACAGAGAATAACTGGTAACACCCACTGAGCAATTCTTATGTGCTAGGCACTCTTCCAAGAGCTTCCCTTATATTAACTCTCATTATCTTTATTAAGTTAACCTTATGAAATTCAGAGAATCAAGTTGTTTGCCCAGGATCACAAAGCTAGGAACAGAGCAGAGATTTGAATCAAGGCTGTCTTTTTCCAGAGCCAGAGTTTATAATCACTGCACTATTCTGCTTTGGCTCTAAGGATAAGCAGCTTATAGAAATGGTATTCTAGAAAACATTTGAAGTTTTAATTTAGAGGATATTTAACTCATATCCTAGAGAATGTCCTTACTACACTTAAGAGTTTGCTAAGATACAGTAGAAACCAGCACTAAATTTAAAAAAGAAATGTAAAATAAAGATATTCTCCAACTTCATTCATCATCATATTTAGGTTTCATGATCTCTGTCGTTGCCTAAGAGTGAGTGTAATAATGAAAAATGATGCAACTGGAATATGTTGACGGCTTTAGAACTTAAGGACAGGTTGTTCAAGTCCACATTCGGACACTGCTATGGACAAGCAATTCATCTTTACTGGAGAAAAATTAAAACTTCAAGTTTGCATGGTCCAAAGAATAAACCTTCCAAACTTCATAACTGTATTTTTTTTCTTTTTCATTTTTTAAATCAGTCAAAACTATTGACTTGTCTTCAACTTCTGCACTGAATGACTAAAAATTACAAAAACTGCAAATGACTCTAGGATAGCAAATTAAAGTTGTATATAAGCTTTGCACCTGCAGTGGGCCCCGATTTTGAGAATCATGAATCAAATGGTTTGCAAACAGCACTTATTCATCTGTATCAAAACCCCAGCGCACTCTTACTTAATAAAGTCCTTCCTTCTTTGCTAATTAAGATAGTACCAAATAAATCAATCAATAAATACAGTTACTTATTCAGTCATGAGCATTGAATGCTCCCAGTAGGTACTCTTTTCACAATTCAATTTTCCCAGTGGGACTAGGAGAGGAAATGAAACAACAAATTGTACTCCTGATGAACTAAGCAGAAGCTGCTATTCTACAGGGAGCCCTGCTGGTCAATTAGTTCATCATGCTAACAGAATAGCAATCCAGAAACCATCGCCCCAACAACAAAGGTTCAAAAAAGGAAAGTTCAATGGCCTCTTGTAACAAACACTGTCTCCAGTAGAAACTCCTGGAAATTGGTGTGTGGACTGCCATTAGTATTTTAAGATAGAGTACTAAGTAAAGATTCACGCTAAGTCAAAATAGAAGCATTATTACATCATTACGTATCTAGAGTAATATAATTATCATCTATATGTATTTTTCATTAAATGGTATATACTTGTGTTTCCTGAATCGACTTAAGAAAATATTGCACAGCATAGCAATGTTTTTAAATTAATATGGTTTCTTTTCAGTGTTCCAACTGTATCTTATTCAACCCCCAAATATAAAATATAACTAACCTTCATTTCTAATAAGCTGAAACTATTTTAAACATGTTTATGTCTACAAAACAACATATTAGATCCAAATGGAATTTGCTGTGAACAATTAAGTACATTATTACAATAAAAATAGCTTAGATACATCACCTAAGAAATTTGTGAATTTTATGTGAATGAACATTTTTGTAAGAGCAATGTGATTCTTATATTTATACAGTATATGTAGCTTACAAAGTAGTTCTACTTGTGTTACCTTTTTAACTATCTCAATATTATGTTGTTTTAAAACAAAAAGTACTTGACCTCTCTACATCAAATCTTTCATCATATTCTAATTTATTAAAAAATATGTTTTCTTATCATTTTTCCATATTTAAATCTTTATTTAAAAGTTTAAAACACCTACCAAAATCTTCTATTGGCATCAAGTTTTTCTTTCATGGCTGTGAAAATGGGTTAATGCTTTTGTCCTCAGCTTACTGGAAAGAACTGAAAATCTAAGGTGAGAGGTACATTTATTGATGATTGCTGAAGCTTGAGTTAACCTTTGACCTCTCGGCTCCAGGCCACCATTTGCATTCTTGAGGCATATTAACCCAGGAATGAATAAACCAGCATGTTTTGAATTATGTCAGATGCTCAGGGTGAATTTTGTAGGGTAGGAAGTATAGAAATTGTGAAGAAGGAAATAAAAGCTAAAATCAGCCATGCAATGCATATGTTTATACATCCCACGCTAATTCACTGTACACAGATAGCTTTCTTCCTTTTAACAATAATACTGAATTTATTATGTCTAATTAGATAGGTAATATATATTCAATTTAGAAATTCAATATAGATAACTAAAATGTACTACAGTAGTAAAACAATTAATAAATACGAAATGTTTAAGTATTAGTTATTTTTAGTAAGAAGCAGCATAATTGTTTCATATCTTTGCTCTTGTATCAAGTAACAAATACACTAATTAAAATAAATCAAGTTTTACATAGATAACTCTGGTTTCACTCCTGACTTAAGCAATTAACTGTAATTCGGTTTTCTTAGGTGCAAAGAAAACAAATTGATAATAGTGTTGGGGGAAGATTAAAATTTGGGAGCCTTTTGAATCTTGGATTCGAATTTTGCATTCCACAGCTTCCAGTCTCTGTGATTCAAAGCATATTATTTATTCACTCACTGTACCCCTCTTTCTGTCTCCTCCTTTTAGCTGTTCAGTCTCTTCCAGGATGTTTGCTGTTTCACTGCCCTTTGGGGCTCAGAGGACCCTCACCTTCCCACTTGCCCCTCCTTCTCTCCAGAGTAAAGGAGAGGTACATATTCGATGATCATCAATCAAATGAGAAAAGAGCTAAAGCAAACATTTTTAAATAAAAATTTCAAAACTTAAAAACAAAGCTAAGTACCCTCTAAACCACCACTTAGAGCCCACTGATAAACTAATTTATTTCTTTTTTAACTAAAATGTATTAAGTATGATGTTCTGGGCCCTGGGTAAATGCGTTCCACATACTAACTTGTTCAATCTTCACTACTCACCTGTGAGATGGGTATTGTTTATATCCCACTTTCAGATGAAGTAACTTAGTCCACGTCTCAGTTAGGGATCAAACATAGACATAAGCCCCATTCATAGGCTCTCTAGTTACATCAGATGGGAGAACAGAGTTCAGACCTGAGGCTGAAAGGGATCATCTACCTTCCACCCTAAATCTAGGTCTCGGAGCTGCGCACCCAGGTCTGTCTGCAGAGGTAACAGAGAACTGAGTTACACGTGAACCCATAGGCTGAGCTACATAGATGAGGATGCAGGTCTGCCCAATGGAGTGGGTCGGAGTCAGCCTGCAGAGTAGGGGCCCTCCCAGCTCAAGAGCCCCCCTTCCGCTCTGCCTCTCACCCAGGATCGTGATGCATAACAGCATTCACCAACAGGAGGGCAAGCAAACAGAGGAGAAAGCCAGAGGCAGGTAGTCACTAAACAATCAGCTAGGCTGGCTCTTGCTTTTGAGGTACGATAGTATGGCTGGCTAGCAAAACTTGCTTAAACAAATGTCTACATCTGGCCAACACAATTAACTACAGATCTTCCCAAGAACTGGGTGGAGAGATAATGTTCCTTTACCAGAATCCCCTTGTGGTGATAGAGGCATGATGAGATAGGAGAACCACTGACCTGTTACCAACCACTTCTACTTTCTTCCCTTCTATCAGGCCTTTCTGACTTCAATTCCATCTTCATTCAGAAGCTGATGATGGGTGAAGATAATAAAGACAAAGAGGAAGCCCATCCAGGCTTGGATTCAGTGGTTCATCCTTGCAAACATATCCTCACCAAGAATCTAAACTCATTTGCCCCTTTGAACTTCTGTTGCTCATGCCCTAAATTCCCCACCCTGAGTATATCCAACAGCCCATCTTCTCTCAGCTACTGAGTGCTCACAGCACAATCTCACAGTCTGTTAGTATTTATATAAGACTCATGGGCACCGGCTTTGAGCAGGATTTACCCGAGCTTGGCAATCCACATGTTTGCCTAGTCATCTCACTCTCATTCTCTGTCCTCCTACTGAAATTCTCAACTTTTCTCTAATTTCTCATCTCCCTCTACCAGCCTTCTTAACACTCTACAGAATCTCTTGCCTTTTATTCACCGAGGAAATCCAACGGTATTAATAGAAACACTTAATGGCCCATATCTGAATCTATACACCTATCTGCTTCTCCACAGTGCCTTTTTCTTTTCCTTCGGTGCTCTGCATTCTTCTTATTTTCCCAATACCCTGGAGCTGTCTATTATGAACTGTCTCCTTTACTTTAGTCACTCTCTCTCTATTGGCTCCTTTCCGTAAGTGAGCAAATCTTACTTCTCATCCTAAAACAAAAAACAAACAAACAAACAAAAACGCTCTCAATTCCCCTTCCTCTTCCAGACAGTCACATTTGCTCATTTCTTTCAAAGTCAAATATTAAACAGGAGTTGTTTACTTGTATTCTATTTCATCACTTCCTGTATATTCCAATATTTCCTCTATCCTCACTACTTTACCTCATGTGTTCTCACAACAGTTAATTTGGCCTTGATATCCATTTCACTAAATCTAATGAAAAAGATTGGGTCGTCAGGAAAGTCATGATGTATTTTTCTATGTTCTTCAATGCAAAAATGTGTCATGACTTTCCTGATAACCCAATACTTAGCCATCATTTTACCTGACCTATCAGCAGAATTTTACCCAGTGGGCCCATTCCCTTATTTTTCAAAACTCGCTTTCCTAGATCTCTAAGGCACCCCATTCCCATTGCTTTCTCTTTGGCTTCCTTTATTAATTCCTCCTCCTTTAACTGATCATTAAATGATGCCTTTTTTTCAAGTGCTAGGTGTTCCCAGGTACTCTTCTTTATCATCCCGTATCCTTTCCTCCTTCCACTTCTATGGCTTCAATTTCCATCTCTATGTTCACAACTCACAGATTTACATTGATAGTCCAGAGCTTTCTTCTGTTCTCCGCAATCATATACCCATCTCAAATTTTACTTACTCCATAGTAATTCAGACCTAATTTGAGGAGAAAAAATAAATAATGCTAAGCTTATAAACGTGTCCATATCTAAACCTGCACCTCATTCCATAAATGGCATTTCAGATGCTCAAACCAGAAACCTGAGAACCATGGTTCACCCCTCTCTTTTTCAACCCATCAATCGCCAAGTCTTACAACTTCTTTAAAATTTCTGAAATCTATCTACTTTTCTTCATTCTTCCATCCATCCTTCTAGGTCAAGGCGCTATAATCTCTCTCCTGCGTTACTAAATTGTCTCCGACTTGATTTTTCCATATCCACATCTCCCATTCAATTAATTTTCCACATAGTAGTCACAGTAGTCATCCAAATAAAATGTACAGAATTTATAGGTATGCTTAGTAAATCAAACTCATATATTTCCAAAGTATAGAACATTAAAATGAGCCCCCTCATTAAGAATATTAGCCTAATAATTTCATTTTCATGCTAGTAAGAAAACAGAACCCAAAGACGAAGAGTACATCAAGTTGTTATCTTTAACAGAAACTCTGAGCTCCGCGAGCGGTGGCTCCTTCCATCTCCAGCATCATGTCACACCTGTACTTCTCTATACCCAACACATACATACGGAAACTCCCATACATCACACTCTCCATCTGGGTCACTCACTGGAACCTTTCCTCCTCAGGTAGCTAAAACTTTCATTCTTTGATCTCAGCTTACTATAGCACTTCAATTCGTGTGGCTTTTGCGACTCAGTACCAGGAGAGATGACTTCTTTTATAGTCCAATAGCATTTCAATTGTTTTTCGGGGCACTATGGTTTGATATAACTCTTGCCCTCCAGGGTATAAGCTGCCTCAAAGCAAGAACTACCTGACTTAAGCACTAAGATCACAGTATAATGCCTGATGCAGATTAGGTACTCAAGGAACACTGGTTGACTGAGTCTCTTAAAAAAGAAGAGTAGGGAAGAGATTAGACTCAAGTAATGCATGTTAACTGTCATCATACTATGTGAGGCATACTACATATAGGTTTTAATTAGTACATAATCTAGTCTTAACTCCATCATCAATTGAACAATTTCATGTGGCAAAAACAGTTCACTCACCTAAACCTAAGTTTGGGCCAGCTATCATGAGAATGGCATTATGTAAGGATAAAATGGCATTCCCACTGATATTCATACAACGGCATGCACACTGAAAATAACTGGCTATACACACACATGAATTATGATATCAGCAGTTACAGGACACTTAATATATTCAATTACTGTTCTAATCATAGATCAGTCTAACCAAACTTCACAACTACTCGTGAGGTAGGTACTATGATTAGTCCCATTTTATAGATGTCAAAACAGGGTTGGAGCTTAGCGGTTTGCCTAGTATCACTCAGTTTATAAATGGCAGCGTCAGGAATGAACCCAACGGTCTGGTTCCAGACTTCAGACTGTGGTGTGGACACTCTCACTATAATAGTAACCCAATTGATATTTTTCCATGACTTGAACAGAATACTTTTCTTAAACTGAATAGTATAATATTGACAAATTATATTATGCTACTTACTTACTTCTGTCCTTGTAAAATACAACCATAGTATGAAATGAATAAAGTTTAATTTCCCTATTAGCGAAACATACAGAGAATACATTTGATATAGAGGGCACATTTCTTAATATTATTTACCATGTTGAATATTTTTCATTAGTCAGCTTAACATTAAGCTGCTTATCATTTTTACCAGTGTTCGTATGCCACAAAGCACATTTCTATTATCCTAAACATAATCTTTCATTTAATGTTCTATATTATGATTCAGTAATAACCTTGTGTTTACTTTAGGCAAAATTTTTAATTAATTTAAAATATAATTAACTCAATTTATAATACCATTAGGATTTTGCATTATCCAAAGGACGAATATTATTGATTGAGCTAAACATAAATAGAATTGAAATACATCCTAGATCAGGGGTCGGCAAACTGGCTTGCCAGCCACATGCAGCTCTTTGAGTACCTACATGTGGCTGTGAAGTAAAACTGAAAATGAAAATAAAACTATCATAGTTTCATTTATTAATAAATATAAAATTTTTAAAGGATATTATTCACATAATGGTGATTACATAAAAATATATTTATGGCTCTCAAATAACTTTTAAAGTGCTGTGAGGGATGGGATTGGCTCTTTCAGGGATCAGCAAACTTTTGAGACAGAACGTACCCAAAGAGTCTCATGTGGCTCGCGAGCCACAGTTTGCCGACCCCTGTCCTAGATATTACGCAAAATATAATTAAATATACCTGGTTTCAAGATTTCTGAAAAATACTAATTGATAACTGACACAGGAATCCACAAAGGAGAATGAAATATATGTATAAACAGCAGAACTAAAAGCTAGAATCAATATACAAATGAATAGTATGTTATTTAGGTTAGGAATTACGGAGGAAAAAAACAGTACACTTGGGTGAAAAAAATCAGAGAAAATTGCATGGCAATTAGAGAATAAAGTCCCTTGAGACATTCTAAATAATAAAACATAGCCCAACTTAAAGTACACAAATCAGACCCCCAAATTCTGGTCATAATGTTATTTCTCCCTCGATTTTCAGTGCTATTTTCAAACACTGAATTCTCTGTTCTCCTTTTGAAATCCCAAATTGTGGACTCATTGCACCACCTGTCTCTATTTCTTTACATCCCGTGACTATTGAATCCACTTCAGACTGTGCTGTGAGTGCTTAGCTGGGATGATCAAAGCCAGCGCTGCCAAAGGAAATGCAAAGACCCCTTCTCTCATTTGATCTCTCTCCAGAAAACAACAAAACCCCTAATTTTTCTTGAAACAGCCACCTCCTCGGTTGTTTTCTCGGTCTTTTCTAGGTCCTGTATGAGCTCCTCTTTGTTCCCAGGCTGGACCACAGTCCCTCCCTCAGGGGTCTCAGCTACGTTCATGCTAATAACTCTGTGATGTCTTGAGAGCTTTGTCTCTGGAGCTCCATGGTTCCAAGTAAAATGTCCAAGGGACATGTCTCCATGGGTATCTCCCAGATGCCTCATCACACATAATATATCACAAATTGGGAGCATCCTCTACCCTTCTCAGTTCTGCCCTTTTTCCTGGAGACTCATATGAATACATGATTTTACCACCCATATAATTATACGAGCCAGGAATGTGGGTGCCATCATCGACTCCTGCCTTGCCTTAGTGTCCACGTAAAGTTAGTTCTTGCTCCCACCGAGAATAATATGTCCAATTTTGACAACCACAGGTAACACACACACACACACACACACACACACACACACACACACACACACACCAAAAAACAAAACTTGGAACCGTGTGTGGGAGGAGAGTGGTAATATGGTATCTCTGTACTTGCTGTTAACTTTTTCTGAACACCTAAAATTACTCTAAAATATAGTCTATTCATTTTTAGAAAAAAACTTGGAAGTATACAGAGAAGAGTGCTAATGGGAAGAGCTTTAAAACTATGTCATATAAACAAGAGATAGAGATGCTTGAAGTATTCATCTTCATGAAAAACATGAAGATAAGTCATGATAACTGCCTTACAAGATCATAGAGGTGAAAGAAAGATGCATTCCACTGAGCCCATGAAAGTAAAGCAGCACGCACTTGGACACACTATAGAGACGCAGCTTGCAGCTTCTTACAGGGGAACAAATTATTTAGTAAACCAAAACCTCTGAGAAGCAGTAAACTACTAAATCATTTATTTAACACAGCACTTTTGGGTTTAGAAGGTGCTTTTTAATATGCTATCCTATTTAATTACCACCAAAACTCTATTCCTAGGTAGGATGACAAATACTATTATCCTCAATTTTATCAATGGAAAATAAAGACAATGAGCCTTAGGTTATTTGAGTGGTTGGCTGAAGTTAGTCAGGTGGGTACCTGCACAAAGCATTGCAATAATTCTTAGTACACAGTGGTGTCTTATACGATAAATTCCCTATTCCTGGGGTCACTCACCAGCATACAATTAGTGTTCAAAACTGAGTTGAAGAAATAAAATAACTGATTACTTAATGCATAAATCAATCCAGGATTTAATTCTAGGCCTTTTAACAAAGAGTAAGGTATAATTAAGTAACTTACAATGTGGAAAAACAAAACAAAATAATATATGGTTTAGATGACAGAGATATCCAGAGATGGTTTGGGTAGATCTATGATACTAAAATCTGCCTTACAAGATATGTAGACTATAGTGAAAAGTAAAAAGGAAAACCTATTCTGGGAGTAGTCTGAAAAATAGAACCTTTAGACAGCCCTGAACTGGTCTTGTCTGGCCCTGTATCTCCTCTGGGAATATAGAAAGATAAAAAGAAATAAAGAAACAAACAAATGTAGACATCTCACATTCATGAATTGGAAAGCATAATATTGTTAAAATGTTCACACTATCCAAAATAATCTACAGATTCAATTCAATTTCTATCAAAATCCAAATGGCATTTATTACAGAAATAAAACAAATTGATTATATAATTCACACAGAAACACAAAAGATGAAGAATAGTCAAACAATCTCGATGGGAAAAAAAACACAACTGGAGGTATAACACTTCCTGATTTCAAAATACATTACAAAGGTACAGTAATCAAAACAATACGATACTGACATAAAGACAGATATATATAGACCAATGGAACAGATTAGAGAGCCCAGGCATACAACCATATGTATATGGCGCATTCATCTTTAACAAGGGTACCAAGAATACACAATCAGAAAAGAATAGTCTCTTCAACAAATGGTGTTGGGAAAACTGGATGTCAATAGGCAAAATAATGAAATTGGACCCATATTTATACCACAAACAAAATCAACTCAAACTGGATTAAAGTCTTAAACATAAAACCTGAAGCTATAAAACTCTTAGAAGAAAATATAAGGGAAGAACTCTGTGACACCAAAAGCAGAGGCAACAAAAACAATAAATAAGTGAGACTATATCAAACTAAAATACTCCTGCATAGAAAGGAAACAAGCAACAGAGTGAATAGGAAACCTATGGAATGAGAGAAAGCATATGCAAATCATATATCTGAGTTAATCTCCAAGACATATAAGGAACTCCTACAAAGCAATAGAAAACTAAATAAATAACCCAGTTATAATAGCTAATAACCCAATGGGCTAAGGACTTGAATAGACATTTCTTCAAAAAGACATACAAATGGCCAACAATCACATGGAAAGAAAAAATGTTTATCGTCACTAATCAGAGAAATGCAAATCAAAACCACAATGAGATATCACCTTACACCTGTCAAGATGGCTATTATCCAAAAACAAAGACGACAAGTGTTGGTGAGGTTGTGAAGAAAGAAATTGGAACTCTTGGACACTGCTGGTGAGAATGCAAAATAGCACAGCTGCTATGGAAAACAGTTCCTCAAAAACTAAAAATAGAACTTCCTTATGATCCAGCAATCTCTGGGTATTTATTCAAAAGAAATGAAATGGGGGTTGCAAAGAGATATTATCACTCCCGTGTTCACTTCAGCATTGTGCACAATAGCCAAGATGTGTAAACAACCTGAATGTCAACTGACAGGTGAATGGATAAAGAAAATGTGGTATACACAATCAATGGAATATTATTCAGTCTTTAAAAAGAAGGTAATCCTGACATTTATAACAACATGGATGAATCATGAGGAAACTGTGCTAAGTGAAATAAGTCAGTCCCAGAAAGACAAATATTGCATATTTCACTTATATGAGGTATCTAAAATAGTCAAATCGATGGAATCAAGTTGTGGAATGGTGGTTGCCAGGGGCTAGGAAGAGGGAAAACTGGAGAGCTGCTAATCAATAAGCATAAAGTTTCAGTTAAGCAACGTGAGTTCTAGAGATCTGCTGTACAGCATTGTACTTATTCTCACCAACACCGCATTGGATAACTAAAAACTTAAAAGAGAATAGATCTCATTTTATGTTCTTACCACAATAAAATGAAATTTAAAAATAAGAAAGATAAAAAGATTAGGTTTCAGAAGAAAAAGTTCTTCTGTTATTTGTACTTCTTTTGCAAAATATGAACCTCTCTGGTAATAACAACAGCCAGGCATAGGATTGTTATGAGGATGATATGATACATATGTGAAAAGCACCAACTGTGAAACACTTCACCCCCCCTTTATAACTGGTTGAAGGGTCCACAGAAAGCATGGCATATTCAGACAAGGGTCTCTCAAAGATGAGGAAAAATATTTGAGCATTAATGAGCTGTTTAATTAGCAGGTCTTTTTCATTTTTATTCATTTATTCTTTTACTTAAATGAGTTAATAACCTTAAAAAGTGCTGGGAACAGTATCTTATACATAACAAGGCCCATATGGTATTTGTTAAATATATACATTCATACATAAACATTTATTAAATACCTACTACTATAGTCAAGGTCAGGATCTAAAAGTAAATAGAACAAAGGCAATGATCCACTTTTGTCTTTGTTATCACATTCTTTATGCCAAAATATTTCAAAGGTGTGCATATGGATAGAATAATAAGATGTAGTTTGGGAGTAATTTTAAAGATTTACTATAGATACTTTATCCTTACAATTCATCTTTCAAAAATATTCTTTTAGGGGCCGCCGAGTGGCTCAGTTGGTTAAGAGCTCACTCAAGAGTGCAAGCTCTGAGCAACAGGGTCACCGGTTCTATTCCTGCCCTGAGCTGAGCTGCCGCTGAGCTGCCAACAGGTGGCAGGATGGCTCAGCTAGAAAAAAAATATATATATATATTCTTTTACTTATAATAATTAATTATATTATAATGTTTACCATTAAAAAATCAAAACAGGATATCCAAGATGGTGGAGTAGATAAATGCTGTGCTTGCCTCATCCCATGAACACATCAAAATTACAGCTAGGTTCTAGAACAATTAGCCTGGAGAACCATGTGAAGACTAGCTGAACAGTAGTTTTAAAACTAAAGATATAAAGAAGCCCATGGAGACTGGTAGGAGGGGCGAGGACTCGAAACAGGCCAGCCCCACTCCTCCATGTGGCGAATGAAAATTGGGAGCGATATCTCGGCCACAGTGGTTCCCCATGGAGGAGCGAGGGACCCTAGCCCCCACACCAGGCTCCCCAGCCCAGAATACTGGTGCTAGGAAGAGGAGCCCCCACAACATCTAGCTGTGAAAAACTGGGGATTCCAACCAACTGGGAGGGATAGAAGGCTGCGGGAAACCCAGACATCTGCTTACAGGGCCTGCAGAGGCACTCACCCTGGGCTTTGGCAGCGAGATGGTGAGTCTGGAGGCATTGCAGACACATGGGGAGAGACTGAGTATTATAACTTCGGGGCAAGGACTGAGGGACAGTCCCCATTTTCCCTGTGTTGACCTCCTCCCATGCAGCCGGCAAGCGGGCACCATCTTTCCTGTCTTTAGCCTGCTCCGAAAGGCCAAATCTGAATCTGATTGGCCTGGTGAGCTCCACTGATCCATGTGGCACACTCCCTGAGAGTCGGCCTCGCCCAACTTGCAGGCCGCAGGAGGCTGTATCAGTCAGTGGCTGGACCTTATGGGAGCCAGTAGGTGGCAGCAGGCCTCACAGTGTCCTGGCTTTTTGCAGAGCTACTCCAGACCCGGTACCGGCGTCTCCCACATGCCTCCTGGTACAGCACAGGCAGCGACCAACTATGGATCATTTTGTAGCTCCTATCAGGTAGTCCCTGGCCAGTCACAGGCAGTGGCTGACCTAGGCCTGCACTAGAGCCCCTCCCAAGAAGCCCCAAAACCAACATACTTAGAGGTTGGCTTTAGGACACAGCAGCGCATCACCCAATGAGCCCACAAGCAGGACACAAAGGACAGTTTCAACAGGCATCAGAGCCCACTGGGGTAAATCCTGCTCTGTGGAGTACGTACCCCCACACAGCAGCCCACTGACATGCCAACAGAAATCAAGGCTCAACTATAATGGAAAGTTACACACGACACACACAAGGGACACTCCTGGAGCACCCAGCTCAGGTGACCAGGGAGACTGTGCTACTGGGCCTCACAGGACCCCTACTACATAAGGCCACCTGACAAGACTGGGAGCCATAGCAGCCCTACCTAGTATATAGAAACAAACAGGGGACAGCCAAAATGAGAAAACATAGAAATATGTTCCAAATGAAAGAACAGGAAAAAATTCCAGAAAAAGAACTAAACACAATGGAAGCAAGCAACCTACCAGAGATAGAGTTCAAAACAATGGTTATAAGGATGTTCAAAAGACTTAGTGAGAACTTCAACAAAAATAGCAAGCATTAAAAAGGACATAGACAAACAGGCATATGAAAAAATGTTCAACCTCACTGATGATTAGAGAGATGCAAATAAAAAGACACAATGAGATACCACTCCACTCCGGTCAGAATAGCTATCATCAATAAATCAACAAACAACAAATCCTGGCGAGGTTGTGGGGAAAAGGGAACCCTGGTGCACTGTAGGTGAGACTGCAGACTGGTGCAGCCACTATGGAAATCAGTATGGAGGTATCTCAAAAAACTGGAAATGGAACTACCTTATGACCCAGCATTCTACTCTTAGGTATCTATCCAGAGAAACACAAGACACTAATTCGAAAAAATATATGCATCTCTATGTTCACTGCAGCGCTATTCACAATAGCCAAGACTTGGAAACAACCAAAATGCCCACTGGTAGACGACTGGATTACGCAACTGTGGTACATTTACACAATGGAGTATTACTCCGCTATAAAGAAGGAAATAGTACCATTTGCAACGATATGGATGGAACTAGAGAACATTATGCTAAGTGAAATAAGTCAGTCAGAGAAAGACAAATACCATATGATCTCACTTATACGTGTAATCTAAAACACTGAATAAATGAGAAATGTAAACAGAAATAATCTGAGACACGGAGGCAAAACTGAGGGTTACTAGTTGGGAGGGGGGTGGGGATGAAGGAGAAGGGGAAGGAATGAGACAATACACATTGGTAACTACAATATGGCCTCAGGGATAGAAAAGACAGTCCGGGGAATATAATCAATAATATTGTAAGTGTTTTCAGGGGAACAGATGGACTCATGTCTTGTTAGGGAGACCACTTCATAGATGGTGTGAGGCCTGACCACCGCACTGTATTTCTGAAGCTGATGTTGAATAGTATTGTATGTCAACTATAATTATATATACATATAGTAACGGGATGCAGTGTAGAGTGTGTGAATGGAGTCAATGAAATTTTAATAAATAAGTATAATATCGGAGGTGGGAGGGCAGTGGATGGGGGAGGGGGTTGTTACTTTGTGAGGGGTGTAAAGGATAACTATTGCATGGTTCTGTACACCTAAAACTAATAAAAAAAGGGGGCGCAGAGCCATAAAAAATAACCAGTCATAAATGAAAAATACAATAAATGAAATGAAGAATGCACTAGAAGGAGTCACTAGCAGACTAGATGAGGCAGAGGACTGAATCAGTGATTTGAAAGAGAATGTAGCAGAAAACTCCCAATTGAAATAGAAGAAAAAAAAAAGAATCCAAAAATATGACGACAGAGACCTCTGGGACAACATCAATCGTAACAGCATTCATATCATAGGGGTATCAGAAGAAGAGGAGAGAAAGCAAGGGATTGAGAATCTATTTGAAGAAATAATGACTGAAAACTTTCCTAACCTGGTGAAGGAAATAAACATACAAACCCAGGAAATGCAGAGTCCCAAACAAGAAGAACCCAAACAGGCCCACACCTAGACATATTATAATTAAAATGGAAAAGGTTAAAGACAAAGAGAGAATCCTAAAAGCAGCAAGAGAAAAGCAGTTAGTTACCTATAAGGGAACTCCCATAAGACTGTCAGCTGATTTCTCAACAGAAACTTTGCAAGCCAAAAGGAACTGACACAAAATGTTCAAAGTGATGAAAGGCAAGGATCTACAACCAACCAAGATTACTCTACCCAGCAAGGCTATCATTTAAAATTGAAGGACAGATAAAGAACTTCCCAGACAAGAAAAAGCTAAAGGAGTTCATCATTACCAAGTCAGTATTACAAGGAATGTTAGAGGGACTTCCTTAAGATGGAAAAAAATTTTTTAAAGATTAAAAAGATGAATAATAAAATGGCAATAACTATGTATCTATCAATAGTTGCTTTCAATGTAAGTGGATTAAATGCTCCAATAAAAAGTATGGGGTGGCTGAACAGATAAGAAAACAAAACCCTTGCATATGCTGCCTACAAGAGACTTACCTTAGACTGAAAGACACACACAGACTGAAAGCATAGGAAAGGAAAAGGTTATTTCATGAAAATGGAAACAAAAATAAATAAATAGAGCTTGAGTAGCAATACTTATATCAAGATAAAACAGACTTTAAAACAAAGGCTATAACAAGAGACAAACAAAGACCCAGTAATCCCACTTCCTGGTAATTGGCCAATGAAACCCAAAACACTACTGTAAGGGGACATGTGCATCCATATGTTCATTGCAGCATTGTTTACAATGGCCAAGATGTGGAGGCAGCCTAGGTATCTGTCAATAGAAGAATGGATAAAGAGGAGGTGGTACATATATACAGTAGAATACTACTCAGCCATGGAAGGGAATGGGTTCTTGCCATCTGTGGCAGCACAGATAGACCTGGAGGGTATTGTGTTGAGTGGAGTATGTCAGGCAGTGAAAGACAGATGCAATGTGATTTTGCTTATATATGGAATCTAAAGAACAAAATAAACAATTAAGAGAAACAGACTCAGATAAAGAGAACATTTTGATGGCTGACAGATGGGACGGGGGTTGGGGTGGTGGTTGAAAAAGGGGGAAGGATTGAGAAGTACAAATTGGTTGATACAAAGTAGTCATTGGGATGTAGGGTAGAGCATAAAGATTACAGTCACTAATACTATAATAACTATGTATGGTGTCAGGTGGGTACTAGATTTATTGGGGTGATAGATGGGAGAAGGGTTGGGAGGCAGGGTGAGAAAGGTGAAGGGAATAAGAAGTACAAATTGGTATTTACAAAATAGTCATGGGATGTAAAGCACAGGAAATATGTCAATAATATGGTAATAACGCTGTATAGTGGCAGGTGGGTACTAGACTAGTCGGGGGATCACTTCTTAAATTACTCATATATATGTCTAACCATAAGCTGTACATCTGAAATTAATATAAAATATTGAATGTCAAGTGTAACTGAAAATTTTAAAAAGATGGGAAAAGGTGAAGGGCAATAAGTGGTCCAAATTTCCAGGTATAAAACAAATAAGTCATGGGGATGTAACGTACAGCATGGGGAATATAGTCACTAATATTGTGATGGCGTGGTACATTGTCAGATGGCTGCTGGACTTACCATGGTGATCACTTCTTTAGGTCTATAAATGTTGAATAACTATTGTGTACACCTGAAACTAATATAATATTGTATACTATGTTTTTAATAAAAACTTTTTTTTAAATAAAAACAATTTTTGTGTAGGCTGCTTCAAAAATTCCAGCATCATATATAAATTCCTAGGAAAAGTGTGGGTTGTTTTTTGTTGTTGTTGTTAGCTTTCTTCTAAAAATTCTATAATTGGGTTTTAATGAACATAAAAAGTGAGGGTTTAGCTTATGGGATTCGTATTTTCAACAGTTAAAATTTGGTCTGTATGTGAACAATTAGCCAGTTAAAATTTTAAAATTTAATGATCTATGCTGAGAGCTAGCATGCAACTATTTACAAAAGCAATAAGCATTTTTATTAGCAGTGTGGCCAATGATGCTATGGTTATTTAAATTGGCTAAGCAGCAGAATAAAATGATGGCTCACCCAGATACCACTGTTGGAATGCTCTAATAGAAAATTGGATTAATCAGTTATCTCCTGAAAAACATCCCTCAAAGAGGCATAATGCATACAGGATAAAGTGCACAATCTTCTGATCCAGGCCCTTAGCCTATGCATCTTTACCTTCAGGATCGCTGCCCCCTACAGGTACAGGTACTCCCAACTGACAAATAATAGAACAGTCACCCAAAGTATGTTGCACTTGCCCAAACACGTATTCTCCCCATCCTCCAAATCTCTGCGTGGGTGCCTCCTTGGGTTGGGATGGGCCAACAAAGATCCACCCATCCTCCAAGTCCAAGCTCAGGAATTAACCTTCTAATTATGTTATCTGGCAAAATGCCCACTCGTAAATGTTTACTATTTACACACTATACAGAAATTGTAATTATGTAATTAAAATGGCAACAGGATCATAAACTTAAGGTAAACAGATTTGCACATTGTTTATCTTTGAGTAAAAGATGTTCAGGATGGTGGACAGGTAAATAAAAGCAACATTTCTACCCTAGAGCCTCTGAGCCATCATGGTTTACTGTCAAAAAACCCAGCCACCACCACCATCAACAAAAATTGAGATTATTATTTCATGACCAGCTGTAAACTATCAAGACACATAAAGAAAAAGAAATTACTCTGTCCAAAATTACTGCCATCGGCTACTGCAGGATTAGACCTCAGTGCTTTATTTACAGAACTCCCAACTGACAAATAATAGAATTTCATAATGAGTACACAAATGCCTTTTCAAGAACAGAACTCGAAAGCTGTTTTTATAAAAGTGCCTTCTGGCTGAATTATCGCAACGCCGTGTGCCGACAGTCAGGAGGGACAGGAACACACACTGGCTTTGGTGGCTGCTCATGGATTCCACCTTGAGTGGCAAGGACAAGGTGGCAGCTAAAGTATTTTAGCAAAGCGTGGCTCTCCATGCGGTCCTACGGTTGAAGAATGGCAGGATACGTTACAGTAGTCTTCTATTTATGAACACAGGGCCTGAAGGAATACCCATTTGAACATATAAGATTAGTGGTTTGCTTGGAGAGGTGCAATGCTACAAAACCCATCCATGGGGGTTAGACCTGATTTTAAAAGGGTACTCCAACAAGGATTCGAAACAGGGATTTTACAGAATTTCAAATTTCTTAAAGGAAACTTTTTAACAAAGCTGTGTGATTTCTAAGGAAAGATTGAGAGACATATGTTTTTTAATTATAAAATGTTCTCTTTAAATGGGGTTTATGCTATAACATTTTTTGAGGCTTTATCTTCCTTGGCAGTTAAATATTTTCAAAACTTTTCTGTGTTTTTTTTTCCATTGAAAACCCTTTATACTTCCCTGACTTTAATCCAAGGATTGTGAAGACACCAACTGAAGTTGTCAAATGATGGCCGTTCTCACAAGTCCTCCTGTGGTCACCCATAATTCTTGTACTGTGTGATTGAGGCTGATGCTAACGCAACTGAGAAAAAGTGGCCATAATTATAATAAAATAGTACAAGCAGGGCTCTACATCTTTTATGAAGTCGTGCTGTGCAAAGGCAATCTGCATACAGATCCAAGCACAGCAGGGTGTGATGGATTTGGCGGTGCTGGCTGTCCCAATAAAGTGTGCTGCCCTCAGTCCTTGTCACCAGTACAGCCAATGCTACAGCACGGAGCTTGCAAAGCCAAACAGCTAATCCTGGCTCAGCTTGACAAGCCACGGATTGTCAGTAATGAGCATAAACTTTCCAAGTCTAAAATCTGAGGATGGCTTCATCCTCTTCTGTAGGAGCTCTTGCAGAAAGAAAAGTGTGAAAAGAGGAGGTGCATGGTGAAAGCTCGCAAGCTTGAACTGTAGTGCCTGGAAGCCTCATGCCTCCAATGACTTAGTTATATATTTTATATTCTTAGGGACACAGGCACATGTTGCCAGATATAAAAAGTAGGGTCAACAGGCGGGGTGGCAAACAAGCCGGGGTGGCTTCTCTAAATTAACCAAGAGGGAGAACATATAAAACAACAACAACAACAACAAAGCAAAAACAAGGTTTCAAAGATTTTCAAGATTGAGGAGCCAAACGAACCTATTGGAAACCACTTGCTAACTGCGAGTGATAATGCTGACACTTGCTCGCCAGAAGACAAGTGCACCCAGAACTCGGGTCAGTGCTTCTCTAGGAGCCAGAACTCACGAGGAGAAGACCGGAAGCAAAGAAAGCTCATCAGGCTTATATGGGCTCTGCAGACTCTCAAAGTGGAAGAAATCAGAAGAAATGCACACAGTATGAGCAAGCGAGCATTTATATGTGTCTCTTAAGTATCAGATATAAGTAAGTGTCTTCCTCGCTGACAACTGGCACGCTATCGCTTTTTCCTGTGAAGCACAGGCTTACCCGTCGTCGCCACTGCACTGAATGGTGATAGCTGGTATACCCAAGAATCCTGCGTTCCTACCCCTGGTTCAGTACCCTATTTCTTCCTCTAGGGGTCAGCACACTAGTGCTGTCAGTGATACTGTTTTGAACATGTTTTCCTAAGGTTAAGTTGTCTTCAAAACAAATAAAGGAAAGAAAGAAGTACACAGATGCCAAGAAATATTTACTGCATCTACCTTTTTAAGTAACCACACTCCGAAACCAACCCCAACCAAATGAGTCAGTTTAGGAATTATCAGAGCCTACAGTTCAGAAAGATCACCAAGTCACCAATCATTTACCCAAATACTCTATCATTGGTACTACAGAGTTGATAAATCAGAAATCATGTTAAAACATCTTTCAACCGTGTAAAGTATTCATATTTTCAATAATATGGTTTGAACACATGAATTCTGTCATAAAAATTCCAGCTTCAGTCTAATGCCATCAGCCATGAAAGCAATTTCCCTGAACAATGCAGTCACCTTCTGTAAAGCATATACTTTCTATTTCAAATATGATCTGTTCCACAGTTAAATAAACACGTTAGCGCAATGAAACAACTACCACCGGCTCTCTCTGTGGACTCTTTTCATGTGTGTTTCCCTGCCTGTTACGTCTCCATGTGGCACACTATGCCTACCGTTCACAAGAGTTATTTCACACATCAGGAAAACCAGGAAGCTTCTGAGATGGGCCTGTGCCTTGTGGCTGCGGTGCTTTAGAAAACTATCAGGGTATCACCAACAAGAAAAGCCTGGAAAACCACATGCATGGTTTTATGACAAGTTCTGCAGCTTCATTTATATAGGGAAAAAAAATGACACCAACAACTCTTAATAGTTTTTATAAAAAGGCTTTTTGGCCTTTAGAATCCAACAGATATTTGTGATAAAAGCAACTTCTCTGAATACTCCCTAAGGCGCAGTGTATTTTCCATCCTTAAATGGATTATTTATGGGTACCATAAAATTACAATTCTGGCAACAAAATTAGTACGTTTATGAATTCTGGGAATGTGAGTTTTTGTTTCAATTAATTTGAAAATTAACTTTACAGCAAGCAGGTACTGTTTTTTAGAATTTTGTAGTATATAATTAAGTGATGAATTTTAGTAATTTTCAATGAAATAAAAAAGCATCTTAGGAATAGTGTAATTAATTTAGTATATAATAAAAACATAAGCTCTTTTCCAAAATGTCCAACAATTATGATTGAAAAATAATGAGCTATTTTCTAAGTTAAGTTTTAATTATACTTTGTTTTAATAAATTTTAATTTTAAAACGTCAATTAAAGAAGCACTACTAGATGAAGAATAGAACAAAACCTACACTAGTTCCTTCTTCAATGCAGAAGGAGGAGGCCTGCAGTGTCACAGTAACTGTGACATATTTCTCAAACGACTTGTCAACACAACCTATTAGGTGGTTTTAGGACCTCAATTCATGCCCCTAACCCTTCCATCAGAAGATATCAAAGCTGATACAACGTGCATCCTAAACTATCTCCATAGCATTTGTCCTATACTCCACTGCAAAGCATGAGCCTTGAAAATCCTGTCATAGTATGTGCCATATTTATGTTAGTATTTTATATACTAAGGTGCTTATTGGTGAAGGTAAGATCAACAGTGTCAAATATTCAATGCTTCTTTTTCAAACACTACTTACCTAGGAAATTTTGCATTTCTTTCAGACAGCTGTCTTTGCACTTAATTAGAATAGTGAGGTTACCTTTTAGAATGATGAATTCTGATCGTTTCTGGTCAATGAATTCTGATTTGTCTGGTCTACAAAGGTGATCTAACTTTCTGGCAGAGAGATACATTGGGGTTATATGCTCACATTTTCTAGGATAAAATGACCAAAGAAGTTTGGCAACCCCTGATGAGTTCTGAATTCTAACTTCTTCCCAAGCAAAACTTCATTTATCTGACTGTACAAAGCCAGCTGGGGTTCTTAGGTGCAAAGAACAGAAGAACTCTGGGCAATTTAAGGCAGAGAGGGGGTGTACTGAAAGACTGGAGAACCAAGCTTGTAAGTAGGTAAGAACCAAGATACTCAAGTCTCATCAAAAGTCAGACATCCATGAATGCCTGGCAAGGACCCTTGCACCGCTGACCACTGAGAAGAGGACCAGGCTGCAGTCACCACTGGCTTTCCTGCGCTGGTCCTGGGTGATGCTACAGCCACTATTCCATTAGAGTGAACTCTGACCTTTCCTCTTTCTTAACCTCTGTTCTAGATTCAGACCAGATAGGAATATCTGATGGGCTGCAGATGAGTCTTGTGCCTCTTTCTATGCCCCGTTGTACATCAGCTGAAGACGCAGCTACCTGTTGTGTTCACCTCAGTAGAGACATCACCCTATCTAGCTGCCATGTCAGAGAGAGAGAGTCCTCATATAGCGATACTCAAAAGTAGAATACAGGGAATCCTGGGATGCACGAGTTTGAAACTATTGTTATAATAATACTAAGATGTTATTTGCCTGTTCTTTGTTTCATGTTGATGATGTAACAATTCATCTTTAATAAAAATTACAATAATATATCGATAATACCCCATAACAATAATTAAATAATATATTAGCCATGATAATAATACTGCCTATGGCAACTTTCAGTTATAAATTACACTCACAGAAATGATCTCATTTGATTATCATACATTTGAAAGATCAGTATTAACAGCTACCTACCTACACACACACACACACACACACACACACACGTACACACATGCACACACAAGAGAAGGAGACTAACAACAGATATTTAAAGTTCAAGCTATAATGAACTAACATTTTTTTAAACCTTCATTTTGCTCACATCACTACAATATTTTTAATGCTTCTTGGGAATTCCCTTCTCTTTTCAGCCTGGCTTTTCTGTCAATAACCTGAACATATTTTATTATTATTTTATTTTATTATTTTATTTTATTTTATTTTTAGCTGAACTATCCTGCCACCTATTGGCAGCTCAGCAGCAGCTCAGTTCGGGCTGGGAATCGAACCACTGTTGCTCAGAGCTCGCACTCTTGAACGAGCTCTTAAACAACTGAGCCACTTGGCTGACCCCGAACCTGAACATATTTTAAAAATTAGCTCATTGGGTTATCTGCTCTCTTATGTTTGAATTCTATGAATTCTTTGACACTCTGGATATACATTCATTATCAGATATAAAATTTGTAAATATTTTCTCCTAGTCTGCAGCTTGTTTTCTCACTCTCTTAAAAGATTCTTTTAAAGACCAGAAGTTTTTAAATTTCGCTGAAGTCCCATGTTTCAATTTGGTCTTTTAGGACTGTGCTTCTGGTATCAATATCTACAAAACGCTTGCATTCAGTCTTTCGCTAGTAAGTATGAGGTTCTATGTGGGTTTTTCATAGAAGCCATTTATCAGATTGAGGAAGTTCCTTTCGCTTCCCAGTTTCGTGAAGGTTTTTTATTAGGAAAAGATGTTGGATTTTGTCAAATGTTTTTTCTACATGTATAGAGATGAGCATATGATTTTTCTTTTTTAGTTTGTTACTATGATGAATTACAATGTTTGATTTTTTTTTTCCTGAGTGGTGGTGGCTTAAAACAACATAAACCCATTATATTACAGTCTGTGAGTGTCAAGTCCAGTGAACATCAGGTCTCTCAGCATGAAAATTAAGGTGTTAGCAGAGCTGAATTCCATTCTGCAGGCACTGGGGACCAATGCACTTCCAGGTCAACTCAGGCTGTAGGCAGAATTCAGTTACATGTGGCTCTAGGGTTGAGGTTTTCATGTCCTTCCTGTGTCAGCTCTGACCACCTGTGGCTCCTGAGGGCCTCTCTTGGGACAGCGGCCCTACATCTCAGAACCAGCAATGGCACATCAATTCCTTCTCCCGCTGCCATATCTCCTCCACCTCCTCTTCCGTTGTGCCTAGTATTTTCCTTCTGCACTCCCATTTTCTTACTAGTGAATGTACAGTGGAGCTTTCCAGAGGCTACATGACACTGCAATATTTCAACAGATTGAGTGCAGAAGCTGATATGAGCATCTAGCTGTCTTCTTTTCAGCCGAAGATTAAGACTGGCAAAAATGTAAAACAATGCTACTCTTTTCACTGTTTTTTAGTATATATACTACATACATATAGTATGTAAATTATACTAGTGTGTGTAACATATATATATAATAACATATTATATATATAATAACATATATTATATATATATATATATAACATTAACATGTAATGGGTTTATTTTGCTATTTTAAAGGATTTGACAAACATTTTAAAAATTTGCTTTAACTTCCAATATAGTAAATATAGATGTATAGGTATAGCTATAACATAGAGATGATATATAACTGTAACTAACATAAACCATATCTTTTTACAATGCTCAAAGAATTTTAAGTTTGTAAAAGGGTCCTGAGACAAAAACAAACAAACAAACAAAAGTTTATGAACTACTCTAGTGGTTGTCATGCCCGCACTGAGATGACCCTATCCCTGTTGCTCACACCTGACTGGCCAGAAGTAGTCACAGACCAACCCTACTAGGAGGCAGCCCGGAAATGTCACCCTGTAAGGTAGAGAGCTAAGAGACCATGGGTGATCACCACAGAAGGCACACCCTGCCTCCATCAAGAATCACTTTTTTCCCCAAAGGAAAAGTATACAAGAGTCTGGGAAGCTAAAACTATAACAATACTCTGTAGGTTCCTCTGACTGAGATTACTTTCATAAAGTACCATTTTTCAGTTCCTCCAATTAGAACAAAGTACTTAAAACTGCATACAAGACAGGTCACGATATATCACTCACACATCATGGTATCTATTACTTTAGTCCTTGTAGGTGATGAATCCCAAATTATCCTCTTAAATATTTATTTATATTTCCCATTTCCACATTATGTCTGGTATCAATCTATCCCGATACCTGTTTATAAAAGATTGGATTGTATGATATGTATAAACAGTTCCCAATAAATCAATGGCTGAAAACTCAAGAATGATTTTTTTTTAGCTAAGCAATCCTGCCATCTGTTGGCAGCTCAGTGGCAACTCAGCTTGGGCCGGGACTCGAACCGCTGTTGCTCAGAGCTAGCACTCTTCAGCGAGCTCTTAACCAACTGAGTCACTTGGCTGGCCCCAAGAATGGATTTTTAATATTATGTTTAAAGATGGAAAAATGCAGTTTTCACATCATACTTGTAGTTGGTTCTATTGCAGGCTCATCACTACCCATATTTCAATAAGTTTAATTCATAGGACTTCAAATATTGCTGAATGAAGAATATTTTCTGAGAGATTTATGTTTGAGATGGTTTGCAAAGACACAGTGTGTTGAACACAACCTTTACCAAACAAACAGGTTTAGTATAAATAAGATTTAAGTCTCAGATAAAACCATAAACACTGCATTTTGTTGAGGTTAATGAAGAGTACAGCTTGTGAAAAATTATTAATTTCCATTGTTGTCAGTTTCCTTGCCTCCTTTTAATTGGCTAATTTTAGTTAGCTCTGTATGGAAAAATCAGAAAATTCAGTTTAATGGAATTATATTTAATAGGGTCTACAAGCTTTGAGTAAAGCTCGAATTATTCTCTTATGAGTCAACATAAGAGAATACACATAAATACTTCATACACATCATGGCATTTATACAGGGGGAGGTGAAAATACTTTTTGAATAATTATTTTCCTTACTTGTTGGATTTTGGCTATATTATAAAGAACTGAAAGTGAGTAATAAGTAGTTTCTAGATAAATTAGATTTTACTAAATTTGAGATGTTATTCAATTGTGACCAAAAAAAAAAATCACAAAAGGACATACAAATTGATACTTAGCATTAAGCAAAATTGCAGAAGAAACATAAATAAACTATATGGTTTTATTTCTACTAATATGACAACTGTGTTCAATTTGTCCTTTTGTTCAATAGAAAGAAGATTTATTTCACAAGCATGGTGTAATGACAAGAATCATAGAAATTATAATCAGGGAATCTAAATTTTTACTGAGTAGTTTCTCAGAGCCTGGCATGTGCTGGTGGGTTTGCAAACACATTCTCACTTAATACTTCTTAAGACACTGAAGGGTTAGTGCATTACTGTCTTCATTGCACAGATGAAAAAACAGAACTTAGAAAGTTAAGATCCAGAGCTGACATACAGGCCTGTATTAATAACACTAATAAACTTACTGCACTCCACTGGTTTTCCTTTAACGTGTGCCAGGCTCTGTGACCTTGGCCATGTTATAGAATTTCTGTGGATCTCATTAATGTATTCATCCTTACATTAATCCATTCATTAATTTCTTCATGAATTCACTCAACAAATATTTACTGAGTTCCTACAAAGAGCCACTCCCTGGACAAGAAGCTGAAAAGACTGATGTGTAAAAAGAAAAGTTTAAAATGTCTGTTACGGGTATCAGAGGAAATAATGTACTAAAAAGGTTTTGTATTCTAAAATACCAGTAGACCAAATTACCTCTGATAAAAATAGCCACGACTGTGCTCGTCTCATATGATTTTGTCACAGCCGGGACTATTGTCCCCAAAACAACTCCTTACCCTGGGCAATGAATGGATCTCATACAAAAACTCTCATCACTGAGCATCCTCTATCTTGGGGAATGACTTGCCCTGTCAATCAAAGCATGTGTCAGGGGGTCAGAATGTCGGATTTCCAAAAAGAGACCCTCAGAAAGTAGGGACGACAGTGCCAGACCAGCACAAGGACTATGAAGATGTGGAAGTTCTTTTGCATTCTGGATGGCATTCCAAGTTTTGATGATGCTTATTTTATACCCATGAACATATTTTCTTGTTCCCATGGCCAGACCATGTCTGAGTCCTTAAGATCTCTCAGGAAATACAGTAATATATCCCAACTTGCTTTCAGAACTGGAAAGAATACACCTATGAAATTTGTCACCACCATTATCAAACCCACCATTATCAAACAAGTGCCACTGTTTGGCCTGAGTTTATTAAATAATGAAAAGTTTAAACTTCTGGGTAGGATTTACTGATCTCCTATTGCGGCTATATTCCAGAATTATCTTTCAATAGTTGCTTTCTAAAATAATATGAAGCTCTTTTCTTGGTTTGTTTTAATCCATTATCAGCCCACAACTCTGAACCAATTATTGAAAAAATCCTTCGTGACAATTCTATCAGTATAACTGTGAAGATTTATCTGAAGAGAGATTTTCATATCTTATTTTTAGTCAGCTTCAGAGAGGAATAGTTAATGAGAAATAAAATTAATCTTAAGTAAACGATTCAGAGTTTTAACAAACATACACAGTCGTGTAGCCACTAAACCTATCATGCAGCAGAATTATTCCGTCATCCCAAAACGATCCTTCATGCTCATTTACTGTCAGTCCCTCCGCTCACTCTTGACCTCTGGCAATCACTGATCTATTTCTATTATTATTACTTTGCCTCTTGTAGAATATCATATAAATGAAATTGCAGCGTTGAGTCTTTTATGACTACCTCCTTTCATTTAGCAGAATGCTTTTGAGAGAGGTTACAGGTACTAATAGTTCAGTCTTTTTCATTGCTGAGTGGCGGTATTCCATTGTGCATGTATACCACATCTGTTTAACCACGGTAATGGCTGATCAACAATGAGTTCTTATCTGTTTGGTTATTATTGAAAAAGCTAATCTGAATATTTGCATATAAACTTTTCTGTGGGCAATAACTCTATTTTTTCTTGGAAAAATATCCGAGAGTAATAAGCAATATGCATATTGCAACCTGGATACACCCATTTATTAGGTTGAGTAGGGGTTTTTTTTTGGTGATTCCTCAAGATTTTCTACAAAACTGATGTTAGAGAGTTCTGCTTCTTCCTTACTAAGCCGTATGATTCCTTTTAAGACTTACTGGATGAGCTAGAATATTTTAAACAATGGCAAACAGGAGGGGTGGGAGTAAACATCCTTGCCTTGCTCCCGAACTTAGAGGAAAAACATTTTACCATATTCAAGGATGTTAACTACATGTGTTTCAAAGCTGTCCTTTATCTGTTTGCAGAAGTTCCATTCAATTTCTTGTTTGCTGAGAGTTTTTCTATCATGAGTGAGTGCTGAATTTCATCAAATGTTTTATTTCCTACAAAAATCTGTTAATACGTTGAATTACAATGATTGATTTTTCAGATGTTGAAGCAACCTTGCATTCCTGGGATGAAATCCACTTGGTCAGATGGATTACCCTTTTTGTTTATTGCTGTACTAATTCACCACATTTCTGAAAAAGGATTTTGTATCTATGTATATGAAGGAAACTGTATTGCAGTTTTGGGGTGGGGGTTTATAACAAAATTGTCTGATTTTGTTATTATAGGATGTATTTGGAAGTATTCGCTCCTCTTCTATTTTCTGGAAAAGTCTCTGTAGATTTGACATTATTTCTTCTATAAAGGATGGTAGAATTCACCAGGGATGACATCTGGGCTTTTTTTGTTTTGTTTTGTTTTTTGTTTTTTTTTCCCTTGTGGACAGCTTTTTTGTTTCAATTTTTAATTGACTTTTTAAGAGCAGTTTTAGGGTCACAGGAAAATTGAGAAGAATTTTCCCATGTACCCCTTGCTCTCACATAGCCGTTAGTGTGAGACTTGAAGTCACACTGAAACTACAAGACTTAAAAAAAAACAAAAAACATTTAAAATCACACACTGACTTCATTGGTCTGACACACTGTTTCCCCCTTGCTCTCAATCTAAGGTTCACCTCAAGGGCCCTTAGTGGCCATGGATGGGTTTCTGGTCCCAATTCATTTATTCTCTGATGTAGAATGTGGATACCTTGGCTATGGACTTTGAAGCAACCAAACTTGCATGGCTCCCTGTATGCTGCCACCATCCTGGAAATCTGGTCTACCTTCGTGGACTGCAATCCCTCTCTAATGAGGAAGAAACCACCTCACAAGCAGCTGTTACAGTTTAAAGCACTCCTATTGTTGTAAAGTTCTTCTGTGGGAGGGTGTAGAAGTCCAGAGAGGCTGGATAAGGAGTTTATGATCTGATTGCTACGTTTGGTTAGCACCAAACTCCAAGTGATGTGACTTCACACGGCGTGTGAGCTCTTTATGTGCCTTTTATGGGTCCCCAGTTACAACTCTGCTTAGTAGGGAACAATAGGACTCCTGGTTATCAGCTTGTAATACTCATGATACTTCTTAAGATAAAAAGAAGTAGCTGTTTCCACCATTCTGGTCAACTGCATACATTTGTACATTGTTACAGGGTTTTTTTTAAATTATTATTCCATTATAAATTCCTTGCTAGATAGATTCACTTTCAGTGGGTATCTTCAAATTTCACCTGAGAGGCTATAAAGTATTCCCACACTCACTGTAAATTAAATTTTGATCTCTTTTTTTTTTCATTTGAGAATGATGTAGACATTTTAATAACTAATTTCCTTAAGCAAAGACTGGAAATTTTATTCAGTTCTTTTGTACACTCTTTTCTTCAATCATCATGTAATGTATATATTTTTTTGAGCAATTAAGTACACAGGATACAGCATTGGAATACTCCCTCCCTTTCTGGAACTTATGGTCAAGTGAAGTACATGAATATGGAAACAAATAAGATCGCTCAAACAAGCTAAAAGCGAAGAACATTACCTGGAAAGTTTCTCACTCATATTATTAGTTACCATATACACAGGCAGTAGAAAAAAACTAATGCATAGGCAGGAGATTTTCACCATCATTTCACCATAGGGGTTAAATCGAAATTTTGAATAACCGAATAATACATCAAAATTCCAAAATTTGAAGTCATGCTTTCCACAACAATATTATCTCATGTTAAAAAATATACAGAATAATAGTTCTGAAAGTGCTGCAGGTACGTCTGGGGGCCACGGAGATACTTTACAGTGGGTGCCTGAGATCAAAACTATTTTCATAAAAATACCAGGATGTCATGGCCTTTTCATTCTCAATCTCTCACAAGTATACAGTGGCGTTTCAAGAAGACTACAGGTTGTATGATCTCACACCACTTTGAATACAGAAGTAGATAGAAGAATCCAGGTGTTTGCTAATAAGTGAGGTGCTAAATATATACAGTCTATATAATGATATGTTCTTTGTCGTCCTTCATAAGTTCTAAGAGTTGAAAAGGGTCGTGAGACCTAAAAGTTGAAGACAGCAATATAGAATATATATGAGGAACGACAACATGTCATTCCTTGCCACTGTCACATTTCTTCCCCCCAATTTTACAAGGTGTAAAGTTAAAAGTATACAAAGTATAAAACTCTAACATTAGACCCTTTTCTGGGTTAATGTGAAGATACTGTAATTACAATGACTGGGTCATTAAAAATATGAAAACATAAACTTGTGAAATTTAAAGAGCCCTAATGGATTTCAGAAGTCAACATTTTCATTTTATTGAAGAGGAAGTCAAGGCCAAGACTGATTATATGTCTTGTCATAAGTCAAACAGCTAGTTAGTACAAAACTAAATCTAGAACTTGGTCCTACTAACCCTTCCACTTCAGCGTCATGACTTACATGAAACATTCTTTTATTCAAAGTCAACTAAATCACATTAAACTATTTTAAATGTGTAAATATTATTTTTCAGATCTCTATTTATATACCAGGAAAAAGGAATTTGCTTAAACAACAGTAGGCAAGGCTGCACATGTTCACTGTTCTAGAGTTATTCATCAGTCTTCGTTTGCACATTTTCTACCATCATATATAATGCGAGACCACAGAACTTAAAGAACAAAAGTCAACAAGAGGGCTGATGATGCCGCTCTTCTTTCAACAGTAGGATGGATGACCTACTATTAATTCATTTAAAATATGAACACATGACGAGCAACATAAAATGGTCTAGTTCTCCAAGCTAAAAATTTTAGAGGTCACACTGATTGTGACTAATTGTTTCATATCTACTTACGCACATACGCACTAGCCCTACTACAGTTTCTCCATGTTTCATTGCTCCATTCTTCCTAACTAGAATGTCAATGATGCTGTAAGAAAAAAGAAAATAGCAATAGAAAACAAAAAGGCTAAATCTCAAATTTGACAACAGCCTATTGATGCCCAGAATGTTAACAAATTTCAACTCTGTGGCTTATTGACACTTGTTTTTAGACCTGGCAGAAAAGTGATCAATGTATTGAGTGAACATAAACTCTGAGTTTATATTGTCACAGCTAAAAAAACATACAATTTCTTCAAGGTATTAACATATTAAAATTCAGTAAGAACTGAAGCTATGTTCCCTATTTACTCTCTACAGACGAAATGGGGAAATTAGGGATGAAAAAGCAAAGGACAAAGTGGGGGAAAGGGAAGAAAATGAAAGGGAGGGAATGGGAGAGAGGAGAGAGAAGGAAAGAGGGAAGAATGGAATAAGTGAGAGGGAGCAACAGCAAAGGGACAGTAACTCAATTAGCCAAAAACTCCATTTATCAGCTAGAAAGTCAGCAGGACACTATTGACTCTTAGGCAATAAAAAGGATTGAACTGCTTAAGTGAAGCTAGTTCAATGCCAAAGACCAGAGAAACGGCAGTCTCGATCAAAAGTCCAAAATAAAGTAGTTAGGGTGAAACTGCAAGCCATAGATTACAGTGCAATTTGACTGCATGTATACCGGGAGCAATGTTTGTCTTCAGGTGAATAATAAGCGGCTGAGGAAAGTAAAAGTGGCTGAAGGCAATCGAATGTCTACAAGGCAGGAGCATCTTTTGTGCCACTGACGCCCTCTCAACCTGAAGGCACTTAGAGGCCGGAGGGGCAGAGTCTGGGCTGCAAAGGCCATCGATAGAAAGGCTGCCACAGCCACTTTCCTTCAATTGTCGGAGTGGGCTGGTTGGCATTGCTGACCTCTACGTTCCATCATAGCTCAGAAATCGACAGCTGTGCTTTTGAGTAAGAGGCAACCAAAAGTAAAAATGTCTCTTCCACTTGGGAAATAAAAAAACATTAACTAGTACATTGTGCAAACACTCGCTTTGGCATTTTTCACATAACTATCAAAAATAAGCCAAAATAGACCTTTTCTAGTGCTGAACTATGCTACCTTTCGAAGGTACAGCTGTTTCCACTCAAATGCCCTCCTTCCCACCTACCTTGTCCAAACATTTACTTGTTATGCAACAAAAAAACGAACACTTTTTTATTGGGCATTGTCATGGGTTGAATTGTGCTGCCTCCCCCACCCCGCACTGCACCCCCATTCGTGTTGAACTTCTACCCTCAGCTCCTCAGAACGTGACCTGACTTTGAATTAGGATTGTTGCAGATGGAATGGGTTATGATGAGGTCATTAGAGTGGGCCCTAATCCGGTATCACTGGTGTCTTTATAAAAAGGCAACATTTGGACACAGAGACATGCATAGAGGGGAGAGAGTATGAAGAGATTCAAAGAGAAAATGGCCGCCTACAAGCCACGGGGACGGGCTGAAAGAGATCCTTCTCTCATGGACCTCAGAAGAGGCCAGCCCTGCCGACAACTTGATTTTGGACTTGAGGTCCCTGTGAGGCAGTAACTGTCTACTGTTCAAACCACCCAGTGTGTGGTACTTTGACACTCAGCCCCAGCAGACTAATGTAAGCACACTCGACGTACTCGATCGATGCCCATTCCTCTAAGCTCCTTGCATCTGTCATTATGTGAAATCCTCGCTGCACCTCCCCAATGTAGATATTATTCTAAAACCCACTTTTCCACAAAGGGGGAAGCGGAGACACAGAGAAGCAATGGTGACGACTCACATTTCCTGAGTGGCAGAGCCAAGATTCAAGCTGAGGCAGTTGACTTCAGAGGGTGTGAGTTTAATCACGACACACAGTGCCTCTCATAGATGAGAACAAATCCTAGGAGACAAATTTCATAGGCTATTACTAATACTTCTTTGTTCTAGCTCCTGCTCGCTGTTTCCTCTGCCAAAACCCCTTTGCCCTACAGGTTCCAGTCAGGCCCTACTTCTCTTACAGCCGTTCCTGGGATGGGCTGTGCCTCTTCTATGTGGTACTCCACAGAAGCACTTACAACATGGAATCATAATTGCTATTCAATTGTCTGTTTCTCCCAGTCGATTCTGAGCTCCTGGAGGAACTGGAATGGGGTCACACTTGGTCATCTTTATATATGTGGCTCCTAGAAGCAAGCCTAGCACATCAAAATAGTTCAATATATGAAGACGGAGAATTATGGTTGCAAACTCATCCTAAAAAAAGTGCCACCTACCTCACTGCTGAATATCACTATAGTCACCTTCGAAGTACTCCTCTTAGGAAGCTATGTACTGACGCCAGCACCTCCTCCACCCTTCAAAGCAATTTTGGAACTCTTTTTCTGAAAAGACCATCAGAGTTATCGTCCTATTACCCTTGATGTCCTGAATGTCATCAAAATGTCTTCCCGTCAATATTTCCTTTATCTTCAGGCAAAGAAAGAAGTCACTGGGGGCCAGATCAGGTGAGTAGGGAGGGTGTTCCAATAGTTATTTGTTTACTGGCTAAAAACTCCCCACACACAGTGCCATGTGAGCTGGTGCATTGTCGTGATGCAAGAGCCATGAATTGTTGGTGAAAAGTTCAAGTTGCCTTAACTTTTTCACACAACCTGTTCGGCACTTCCAAATAGTAAACTTGGTTAACTGTTTGTCCAGTTGGTACAAATTCATAATGAATAATCCCTCTGATATCAAAGAAAGTTAGTAACATCATTGCAACAAGTTCACAAACTTAATTGTCAGACCTCGTGTGTGCTCATGTGTGTGTATATGTGTGTGTGTGTGTATTTGTCATATTAATGCTAAAAGAAGCCCCAAGTAATTTGGTAGGCCTTAGCTTTATTATGCACACATACATATACCCATGTGTATTAACTACACATACATATTAGCTATATTAATTGATTGACAAAATTTAAAAGGATTGACACCAAGACTTCAATACTGAAAAGGAAAACACTTTCGTTTCCTTAAGACTTTCTTTCAAACCACATGGAATAGACTATTTATGAAACACTGCATATATTAATGAGTTAAGCATTTCAAACATTGGGATTTTTGTTACATATAATTGAAAAGTGAAATACAGAAGAGCTGATCCAACTGAAGTCAACAGAAGAGTTAAACTCAGTGGCAGAAAGAGGTTTTCCTAATTGTGGTACTAGGGGCAGAATAGTGGATGTTTTTCTTCCAGCAAGGAACCTTCGGTTGCCTCTTTTAGAAAGCTGCCAAACTAATTTTGACTATAAATTCTGTAGCAACTTTAAAATACTATGGAGAGACAGGTCAAAGACATATGTTAGTTGAAAGAAGTAACTAGAGAATAGAAATAATGCTTCACATATAAATATAATGACATTTAGCATCTAACACCTATTATTTACAGAGAACTGAGTAGGCGATGGGAAAATAATATTTCTATATGTAAACACACTCCCACAATATATCCATATCTGGTGGTTCCTTTAAAGACAACTTTTTCTCTCCATTAGGTTTATAAAATAAGATGTTTATCCCAGTGTAGACACATTTAAAAGAAAATCGTGTTCCATAATAAAAAAGATATAATTTAAGAGATCTTTTCAAACTCTACTCAACATCAATATACTTGCCTTCAACATTGGCACTAGGATGCTTGAAGCTGAGAGTGGGCTTAAACATCTTGTCTATGCCTTGCTTTATATTATACTACCCAGTATTTGCAGAAGTGTAAAATTGAGAGAAAGAGAGTACATATACCAACGAGGATCATAAAAGTCAAAAATAATAAATTCCCCCAAATGTAAAGTCAAAATGTAGTAGGATCCATGCTATAGAACAGAGTGAAATATAAAATTTACCAAAGACATTTACATTTATAAATAAAGCAAAGTTAACTTTGGAAGTTAGAAAATTAATATGTAAATATGAATATAACTTTATATTTTATGGGTAATGTAAAATCATGCGTTCTTTAAAAGTCTAAAGAATGGTTATGTTAAACTGTATTTCACCTTTTCTCTTTGGGTTCCTTTTATACATTAATCTTTATACAATTTAATGAGGCCAAAAAAGAGTGTCCAGTAACCAAGGCCATATAAAGATCACTAACTCTGAAAGCAGATAAATCTGGGCTTGAAGTCAAATTCGGCCCTTTCAGCACCATCTGACATCAAGTAAATTCCTCTCATGATATTTTTTCTTCATCTCTAGGATGATAATAAAAATCACACCATCCCCAGGATTGGTTTGAGGACTAAATGAAATTAGGCTTCAGAGGTCTCTGGTCTCATGTGTGGGACTTCTAAACAGCGCCCCGTAACTGTTAGCTATCGTGACTCTAACAAGGGCCGAAGAATTAGAACAAGAACCCTCTAATCTCTCAAAGGAATGGAATGATGAGAATAGTGATGGTGAACTGGAATAGTCATTCATGAAATCTAAGAAGTAGTTAGGCATGTTTTATTGAGTTCTTCCTTGTAATTAAAATAAGTACATGTGCAATCACTACGCAAATGAAGAAATGGTTCTAAGAACACAAAGTGTTTGGCTGAATCCATACATATCCATCTATGGAACATTTGTTGCCCGCTCAGTGAATGAAAAGTAATGTGTTACACATCTTTTGTGCAGATACAATGGTGGGTACCCATGATAATCTCAAGAAACTTTTCCATCTCTGGTGAGCGGCAAGAAGACACAGTATGTACTGTGTGAGAGGGCTATGACTGCAGTATGCAATCGTCAACTGCTATGGGGACATGGGCACAAAAACCCGAAGGGGTGGGGCATCTGACAGGATCACCCTGGCAGCTGTTGCAGAAAAGATAGTAGGGGACAACAGAGCTGCCCCTATGACACCTGCATGTACATTTCAAAAAGGGTTCCTTCCTCAATAGTCACAGAAACCTATATTATGTTGGAGAAAAATGCTTTGCTGTTCTGTCACTAAAAAATATGCAAATGTGTGTGAATGTGAGTGAGTGCAAATGGGTGTGTGTGGCAGGTGGTCTCTGCGTTTGTGTGCATGTATGTGTTGGTGTGAGTGCCAATGTGAATGGGCGTGGTATGTGCATGACTGTGAGAGTGTGTGTATGTGTGTGAGTGTGCAGACAGATCTTTACTAGGACTAATAAACATCTGAACGGTGCCCCTTAGATGCGGTGTTCTTGTGCGTTCCAGGGCCTGCATAACCATAGTGGCAGCTCCAAGGGGTGAGCCCACTAGACGTAGGAAGAAACCATGTCTTCCTGAAGATGGCTTTGAATATCAGCAGTGATCTGTTGAAAGGAAAGCAATGCTATTTGAAAGGTATTTCTGGAAGAGAACACACAGTGCTGCCTAGTGACTTTGTCAGTGAGAAGATGCTGAGAGGGTGAGTTTAGGATAATAAATAGCACTGATCAGGCATATGTTTTCTCCAAATCTCCAAAATTGGCATGGGACTTGGGACTTCCTCCATTTTACAGGAAAATGTAGACTTAGAAAGGTTGGTTGTTTGAGATCTCAATGTTAACAAATGATGACTTGGTATTGGATCCAAATCAGCCCAATCCCCAAACCGGTGCTTAGCTATTCACCAAGGTGGTGGTTTCAGGAAATTGAGGGCGGTTTGAGAGGCAAGATAATAAATTACCTTTCACACCTACTAAGTTTAAGATGGCTATGGCAGGTCTCTATGAAAATGTGAGGGCAAATTAAAAGATTCCAGTCTTAGAGCCACTGTTACACTTAGAGGCTAGAGTTGGAATTCCTAACTCAGAAAATAGTGTAGCTGGTTCCAGGCATGTAATGTACCCACCTAGTTAAATTTGTGTCATAAGAACAAAGAAGAGTATTTAGTTTGAAACACTGCATCTCCTAAGATTCTTCTTGGGTGTCTACCCCTATTTAACCAGAGGTGCTGAGTGCCTCAGGAAGAATGATAAATATTAGCTCAGAAACGCAAGAAGAAAAAGAAAGCAATTGAAATATTTAATTTTCAAATAGATTTTTTTTTTTAGTCTATTTCCAGCCTACATTTGTGGAAAGAGAAAGAGATTTCTACATTTTGAAAGCTCTCTTTCACATTGCGAGAAGGAAACCGGGCTAACGCAGGTCTAGTTTTACTTACAGAGACGACAGGAGGCGGTGGTTCTCAAACTCGCAGACGTGCCCATCACCTGGAGGGCTTGCCAAAACGCAACTCGCTGTCCCCTCCCTCAGATGATCTGACTCAGTGGTCTGCGGTGGGGCCCTAAAATGTTCATTGCTAGCAAGTTCTCACATGATGTGGCATTGCTGGCACAGGGAATGCTCTGAGAAGCATTTATGTAAGGAACCCTCCCACCAACCCTGAGATACAAAGTACAATAGAAAGCTTTTCACGGAAAGAAGAAGAATGGAGATTTGGAAGGGACATTAGTAGGTGGAAAATGATACATGACTCTCTAAGAAGATACCAAAGTCCTTCAGCCAAAGGGTGGAAACTTATAATGCAGCCACTTCCAATACCCCCAAATATAATAGGCAATAGGAACAGGCTGAGATTCAGCTGGGGCTTTGCTTCCTTTTTAGGAACAGGGACATTTCCAGACAGATGCACCTATGTAGCTCCCTGATTCTGTCTGGCTTAGGTTGCTATGCGGGGGCCCAGTCTTCCCTGTGCGCCCTGGAAAAGACAAACCATGTCAAGAGGAAGAGTGGGCAAAGAGCGGTCAACCAAGAACTCCAGAGCTCAAGGGTCTGCAAACTCTTTTGGAAAGTTCCAGTCAATAAGTATTTTAGGCTTTGTGGGCTAAGCAGTCTGTTTGTTGTTGTACAGCTGAAACAGCCATAGGCAATGCATCAACAAACGGGCGTGATTGCATTTGGCCCACAGCAGCGGGATTTTTGTTTCCATGTCACGTTTGCTAACTCCTACTCTAAACCACGGGATCTCAGCAACCAGAAGCAAAGAAACCTTCACCTTCATCAGCCTGTACAACAGCATTACTGCCCCAAAATGGCCATACCTTGGTGGACAAGGGCACAAGATATTTGGGGACAACACGAGGCATTGTCTTATGACAGTACTGGACAATAGCACTGATCCCAGAGGGAACCAATGAGACAAAGACAGCACACAGACCAGAAGCATCTCCTTCTATCATTATGGCTCACAGGAATTTTGCCCCGCTCCCAGCTCCAACTTTGGAAGGAAAGAGAAGCTTATGAACTCACTGACAGAAGACACATTCCTGACATGAAAGAGGAACTTCAAATTGACAGAGGATTTGAGTCAACTACAGTTGAATTTATCTGAAAGAGACCAACATAAAGCCCAAGTAACTGACATAGCTTTATTTTCCAAGGTTATTTTCTCTCTCCATCACTGTGGGCAGGATCCAATTATTGGCCAATAAAATAGAATATTGTTTTTGTAGGTCTGAGTGTGATATACAAATATCCACTCCATTACAGGAGGGAAAAAATACCATTTGTGTCACCCTGCAAGTTTGCAGGGGCCCTCCTAATATTGGAGTCAGGATATAAAACACTTTCTTCGAGCATATGCTGTCAAAGGAGGGCTTCCGTTAATTTCTCATATTTACTATTCTCAGAGTACTGTTAAATTTTGTCATGAGCATTCTTTACTTTTTTAAACCCCTATCGCTAGACCAAAAGTCTCGATGATAAGAATTACTTAAAATAAATTTCCCAGATCCCAGCACAGACTCAGGACACAGAAGTGTTCAAATTTTATGGTGAATTTATTTGCACTGATTTTTACTTGACTGAAATGAAAGCCATTGCTGTGAAGCCTCCTTGTTACCTTGTTCTAGGGGCATCTATTTTGAGCCCTATGAGATAGAGAGATCGATGTGGTTTACCTCAAACATGTATCATTATTTTCAATTACCTTAAAAAAAAACGACTAAAGTTGTGTTTAGAAATGCCTTTTTCCCCGAGGGCTGCTGAGGACTTCAATCCTGCTCAGTCTGTTAAACGACTGAGTCTTAGAAATTCTCTTGCAACTCTCCCCCGCACCCCGGCCCACCCCCGACTTACTCGAACTTTTTCTATCTCATCACACTATTTCAAAAATCTGAAAAACTACCAATACAGAGTTGCATTATATAAGTGATTTCAGTTTAGCTAGAGTCCCATTAAAAGTTCCTCGGCTGCACGCATCGTGTTTAGAGAACTACATAAAGCACGGAGACAGACCTTGTCAAGTAAGACTTCTTACTGTATACAACTATCAAGTTTTCAAGAATGGAAAGAAGAGAGAGAAAGTGTTATCTGTCTTCCTTTACAAACCGATCAATCTTCCAAAGAAAACCAAGAGGAAAGCTAGTTCCAGGGCAGGCCACTGAAATAAGCTCTGAGCCTTATTACCCCTGTATGAATGGCCTGAAGGGATGCAGCCTGAAGGGTTTTACCTGACAGAATCAACCTGCTTTCCAGAGGGATAATGACGAAGTCCAGGAGTGACAAAGGGGCAACCGTGTTGAAAGCCCGTCCTCTCCTCATCCCAAACACTGATGGTAAAGATGACCGTGAACATATCAGAAGTCTTTAGGGAACCGAGTTATTCAAGGCAAATTGAAAAAAAAAAATCAGGAGAAATAAATGCTAAAATCTTTCACCTCAGGACTTTTCTGAATCAGTCACGAGGATGATAGAGGAAAAAATATATACAGATATAAACTTATTTTATTTGGAGTTATATGCTTTTGCTTAGGATGTTTTCTGAGACACCTAAAATGTATCAATGCTCTTTTAATTGGTGCAAAATAAATATCTGAGTTCATTTCTTCATCTTCTTATTTCCATATATTGCAGTTAAACACAATCCTACCTGGTTTTATAAAAAGCTTCGAGACAAATAGTTCCCTGAATGTACTTTACTTGGAACTATATATTGCCTGTTACTTTCTCCATCAGGCCAATATTTTTATTAAGTATAGAGAAAAACATCCCAATGTCCTTCACTAAAAGAATAAAACTCCTTCCAATTTGTGTGTCTTGGCATACACTAGGCACTCAATAAATATTTGCTGAAAGATCAATAGCTGAGATAACATTTTTTTGGATGTGATTTTGGGCTGCATTTTCTTACTTAAAAAAAAAAGGTGAGAGCCGGCCGAGTGGCGCGATGGTTAAGAACTCGCTTGGGACGCCAGAGGGCCCCGGTTCGGATCCCACACATGAGGGCCAGTGACACTGCCCTCCACAGCTAAGATGCTGAACAACAGCTCGACCTGGAGCTGGGCTGCCGTGGGTCGCCGGCGACGGCGTAGGCTGCAGCCCCTGCTGCAGTGGGTTGCCATGGGCTACCGTGTGTAGCCAGCAGCCAGCGTGAGCGGCCAGCAGCCGCAGTGAGCGGCCGTCCAGAAGCCGGCGACTGATCTGCCTCACCCTGAAAGAGCGCAATGATGGTGCCAACTTGGGCCAGTGAAGCAACGTCCTCCACAACTAGACTGAAGAACAAAAGGACAGCAACTTGTCTGTTCCCCTTCCCCCAATTCCCCAGCACTGTTCCCATCCCCCCAATTCCCCAATAAAAATCTTTAAAAAAAAAAAAAGGTGAACAATATTTTACTGGGGATTTATATGAATTCAAAATATAAAATGGCCTTGCATGATAGAAATCCAGCTGATGAAACACTGAAATGCTACATGGTTTTCTGCTCCTGCCTACAGGTCAGCTCAGTTCTTCTTGTGTCCTATTTATCCATTCAAATACCTAGTGAGCTCCTACTTACTTTGTCAGAGGCATGCAAGCACAGTGAAAGATGATAGCAAAATTAACAGCTATTATTTCTCCTGCACACAACAGTTTCCTCCAACATCACATGTGGTTGTGGTGGGACCACCAATTACAGTCCTCCTCTAGCCCTGGGCCACCAGAGTAGTCACCTGACCTAAGCCTAACCAATCTCAATATTCCATCCTCTCCCACAGTGATTGGTCAAAGAGTGGAAATGTGGCCAACCAAGGCTCATCATATTCCTTCCAGAAATAACTGATGAATGCATTTGGGAGCAAGAGGGGCACCTTGCTTCTTCCATAATGAAACACCACTTAAGTTAAGAGCTGCAAATGTCTGTCTTATAGACAATATGTTGAAAACCTGTTTCGTCAAGGAGCAAAACAGAGGAAACTAGAATAAAACTGGGAGAAAGAGAAGAGATAGAAAGAGAATGGGGATGTGGAGCGGGGGAGGATGGGAGGGCAGATGAGACTGAGAATGAGAATACACATAGGGGCTCACGATGGGCTCATCATCGGTTTTCAGCTTCTAGTCCCAGACATGCCTGAAGCCATCCCATCCCTGGACTTCCACGGTAAACGAGCCAATGAATTATAGGATAAACTAGTTCAAATTAATTTTTGACACTTGCAACTGAAAGAGTCCTAATTCGTAGTCTTTGACCTCAAGATGAAGACACAGCTGCATATAGCTAATTGCACTTAACTTGCCTTTTATTATGAAGGTTAAAAAGTGATGATCTATAGGAAAGCACAAAGGGCCGTTCACAGACCCTGCAGTCAGAACTGGAGAAAAGGGGTGGCCTCTCCACACGACGTAGATGCTAGGCATTGAGATGACAGAAAGAGCATTCTCAGTGGAGGGATGAATGTGCGTGAAAGGCAGTGTGTTAGGTAGGCCCTGTTCATTCAATGACTCAACCCTCACTTCCATTTCCTTCTCCTTAGCCATCGTCTAGGTAGGGGCAGCCATGAAAGAGTCTTGGCCAATGAAATGTGAGCCAAAGACTGCTGGGTAGGGCTTCTGAGAAGGCTCCTGCTTTGCTGTGAGGAAAAATAAATAAATAAAAACACAACAAGGCAGCACAGCCCTTTACTCTTACCCCTTTTGACTTCATCCTTTTTCTTGCCTGGAATATAGTTTAAAAAGCTGGAGATGCAGCAGCCACACTGAGAACATGAGGTGATGGATCATAAAGACAGAAGCCAACATGCTAAAGATGGTGCAGCAGAGTCAGGAAGAGCCTGGGGCCCTGAAGGTGTCACACAAACCCTGAACGCCTGCTTAATTCTAGGATTTTCTTATATACATACCAATAGACATGCCAAATTGCATGTTCTGTTACACAAATCATTCATTTTTTTTTTTAAAGATTTTTATTGGGGAATTGGGGGGATGGGAACAGTGCTTGGGAATTGGGGGGAAGGGGAACAGACAAGCTGCTGTCATTTTGCTCCTCAGTCCAGCCATGGAGGACGTCGCCTCACTGGCCCAAGTTGGCACCATTATTGCGCTCTTCCCAGACGAGGCACACCAGTCACCGGCTTCTGGACGGCCGCTCACTGCGGCTGCCGGCCGCCCACGCTGGCCGCCGGCTACACACGGTAGCCCATGGCAACCCACTGCAGCAGGGACTGCAGCCTATGCCATCGCCGGCGACCCAGGCAGCCCAGCTCCAGGCCGAGCCGTTGTTCAGCATCTTAGCTGTAGAGGGCAGTGTCACTGGCCCCCATATGTGGGATCCGAACCGGGGCCCTCTGGCGTCCCAAGCCAGCCCCCAACCATCACACCACTCGGCTGGCCCACAGATCATTCTTAACTGATACAGGGATGTAAGAGATTACAGAGCATATATGAAAAAAATGTAGAGAGCTAATATCCAGCAGTTCAACACTCACAGGGTGGACAAAGCGTCTGTCATGAATAGGTGATATCTATGTTGAACCTGCTGTTAAATGATTTGTTAATGATCACTCAGAATCACAAAAAGTTAAGTCAACTGACAGGTATGAAGCAGTGAGAGTTGAACCTAGAAAGTAATTGGGAGTAAATTGTGGTGACCCTGAACTATACTAAGGAGTATAACATACTAAGTAGAGAACATATAAAATATCTACATATGTGTATATGAAACATGCTATATTGGTGGGTTAATTTTATGCAATAGTGAGAACAGCTCTCAGAAATTCTCTTACCTTAGCATGTAAACCTGAAGGAATTCACAGTATCTACTGCCGTTAACAGCTTGATTTTCCAACCTCCTAGTACCTTAACTCACCCATGAAAGTTTATTTTAAAAATTAACTTAAGAGTATTTGGGTTATAAAATTCAGAGCCTACAATTTGTTATTAGATAAAGGAAGACACCTGGTTCCTCACAGAAGTTTTTTGCCTGCACTGTCTAATTTACATATGTAAGTATGAGAAAATGAACTTCAAGCTTTTCTCAAAATAACCTTCAGAACAGGAAAATGTCTTACATGAAACTATTTTAAATATAATTACACAAAATGGCAGTTAAGATATTAAGCATAAAATGTTTGCAATTAAACAAAAATGGAAACTAGAAAGCAAACTATAAGATGGTGACTGTCTCATTTTTAGATTATAAAGCTTAATGTGACTTACAATTGTTTTAGATTTTCTTATTCTTAATTATCTGGTAAAAAGATACACTGGGCAATTAAGCTTTTTCTTTTTTTTTTTTTTTCATCTTTGCAGTGAACTAGTAGGTGAGGAGTCCAGCTATCCTAAATTGTGGACCCTTTATTTTTCAATTATTTGAACTATTATTGAAAACAAATGCTTATCCATACTCGTGCATAAATGCAGTCAGGCAGGATGCAGGGAACTGGCTTCCTTGAGGCGTTATTCCATATGCAAACAAACACTCCACGGGCACAAATGCTGCATCCTGGTATTTCTCTGAGTGTCAATTCTGCTTTTCAGAATAAGTCATTTGCACACAAGCTGACAGGCATAATACCCTGATGGAAGAGCAAAGACCAACTTTCCATTCCTTGTTTCTTTCAAGTTGAAAAATCAATTGAAGATGGCCTTCCTGATCTGAATTTTTTTTTCTTTTGACTCATACACAAGAAAATAACTTTCCCTATTGCTAACTTTAAATAGACACTGGGAAACACGACTTCAAAACACGCTTGCAATTTTTCAAGCAAAAACAGTTTTTCCTCCTCCATCCCCAATTCGCAATTCGCAGCAAATTTTTTCAAGACAGGAATATTTCCAGCTCATTAAAAGCATTACTCTATAATGATCTTTCCTTTTATAATTTGTTGTAGGAAAACACAGGCTGCCTAAGTTTTTTCTCTCAACTTTTATGTTTAAATATTCTCTTTCTGAATCCTTATGGAAGTGAACTGATTTCCTTATTCATAAACTTGATTCATAAAGCTTCTGCACAGGAAGTTTGTGTGTCTGTAGACTTTTTTTCTTCTTCTTTTCTTTTTCATTTTTGAAAGGGGCAGTCTTTCTGGAAGACTTTTTATTTTGACTTCAGCTTATTATTATTTTTATTGTGATCATTAATTTACCTCAGATTTCCAGAAGAATCTCGATTAGGACTACACTGCTGTGTTGTAAGAATTTACCCAAACCGAAAGCCCAGTGGAAAACAGGTGGCCCCACTTTTCCATATTACCATGGGACAGAAGTGAAACCCAAGGACAGAGACAAAAGTAAGCAATCGTAGATGCAAACTGTCCCCAAGTTATTATTCTTGTCTGCAAAAATAATTATGGGAAGGAAGACACACTGCTGTCCTTTAAATTATCACTGCAGATTAACGAAATACATCTTGATTTTGTTTTGTTTTCCAAATGGTATTCTGGCTTAGCTGTAGTTTCATGTTTTGTTATATACGGTAAAGATCATACACATGTTTCAAATTAAGACAATGACATAAATCACAAATGTTTGTATGCTCTTATTTTGTCATGATTGTTCAGTCTATATTTATTTTTTCATGACATTCACTGTAAATTACCCATTGAATAACATATTTTTAATTAGATATCTGAAGAAGAATCTAGTTCTAGGGTTTATTTTTATTTTATTGCTTTTATTATCACAGTTTAATAGAACATAAGTGGTGTTATTGTTTCAGTATTTGAAGGTGTACTTAACCTACAGACCGAGTCCCACAGTGATTTATAAACATTAAAATCTCTCTTTTAAATGTTTTTATTCCTCCTGGAAAATAAGTTTTATGGAAACATTTTAATATTATGAAAAATAACACTGTGATATGTAAGTTATATAACAGAAGTGTGTGGTTAAAATAAATTAATTTATGAAAAATAAACAGGAAATCAAAATCTTTAGAGTTAAGTTTCAGGAAAAATAAACATGTATGCACATGTATTTTAAACATAGTTTAAATATTTTAAAAGGCTATTTTTAAGAAAAAATATATATCGCTGGGACGGAGAAAAGATACTAAGTTTACCAACAAAATACAAAGAATGAAAACATAGCATTCTCAGGATATAAAAATTAATTTAACTGAAATATACATAACCCATATGAACATTATGACAATTTGAAAATTGACTTACAAAATTAAACCAAGAAAAACAAGCTCTTCCCGTTTTTTTTTGTTTGTTTGTTTTTGTTTTTGCCAATTCTCAGAATCCAGTAAGTGGATTCAAACTGAGCCCACCATTTCTCGAGTACCCAACACACTAATAACTCTCTCTTGGCGTCCATCCCCAGCCCTCACCCACCCTCTGCCCCCTGGCTCCAAGCCCCACCGAAGGTTTTAAGTTAGGTGAACAGCACTGGCTCTAAGACGATGCTTTAAATCTTCAAGTGAAATCAGTATGTCCTTTGATCTGGCCAAATAATCGCACAAGTTGTAATTTTAGGCTCTAACCTACCTCAGGGAAGATGTCATCTAGTGTGGAAGGGGAGGTAGGGAGGGAGAGAGGGAAAGTATATGCTAATGAGGCTGTGCCTTGGAAAGTACTTTTAATCAGGAGAAACCAGCCATTTAGTCAATATTCCTTTCCTCATGTAGTGTAGCACAGCCGAACAGGAAAAGAGACAAACAAAAACATCATGAACTCTGAGTCAAGAGTGAAAATCAATTCAAAGTTTCTGAATAAGTTGATTAGAAAAATTGTTTAGAGGTAGCTAACATGTCTTATTCAAAAATATTTTTGTGTTATAGAATCTTTAAAAGTACAATGTACTATGAAAGTTCAGTGTTGCATTTTAATACCATGCACATTCAACCAGGAAAGACCAAAGTTTTTAGTGCACTGGCACTTAGACACTGACATTTTTATAAATTTGGATTTAATAATACTGATGACATTAATGAACCGATTTGCACAGGTTCCAGAGAGGTCCTGAAATCTAAAATTTTAAATGCCCTGTTTTCTAATTTGAGCTTTATTTTTTTAATATTCAATACTTTAGACCAGTGGTTCTCAACCTGTGGGTTGAGACCCCTTTGGGGGTTGAACGACCCTTTCACAGGGGTCGCCGGGTACTTGTATGTGGGCATATCTGCATGTGGGCCTGGAGACAGATAGAGGAGCAGTGTCTCGGTTCCTAAGACCATTGAAAATATGTGTTTTCCAATGGTCTTAGGTGACCGCTGTGAAAGGTTGAGAACCGCTGCTTTAGACATTTAAGGATTAAAATCTATGGGTTTTTTTCATTTTTGAAACTTTATTCCCCATTTTGAACAATGACTTTACTATTACATGTCATTTCAGATTGATTAGTTGTAAGCTCAGATCATGTCAATCAAACCATAAAGGACTGATGGTTGTAAAAACGTTATCTTTCTTGGCTTCAAGTTCATAAAAAACTAAAAGAGGAAATAATTACTTGTACTGTACAGGAAAGCACATCTACCGTATCCCAGGTCTAAATAATGACTCAGAGCTAGACACAACTGACATCTCTCCCTCTTAAGAGAGAGTATCTTTAATTCTAATAAAAAGGATAACATAAATAACATTTTCCCAAAATATTTAACATGGACTTAGTTTTATTAAACAAAATTATGTTTAAATTCACTGTCTGTGGTTTTTAATTATTTTTTTTAAATCTTTTAGATCCTTCTTTTGTAAGACTGCAACTTCCAGCACCCACAGTGCTTTGCATACAGTGAGCATCCCATGCATATTTATTGATTAGTTGGTTGGTTCACTGGTTGGTTGGTTGGTTGGTTGGTTGGTTGGCTGGTTGGTTGGTTGGACAGATGCACGAATGAAGGGAAGAATAAATGGATGGATGGATGGATGGATGGATGGATGGATGATGAATGGATAATAAGTGGATGATAGATGGCAGACTGGAAGAGAGGGAGGGAGGAAGGGAAGGGGGGAAGGAAGAAATGGGGGAAGGGCTCTAATAATGAAACCTATTATATAAAGCAGGTGTATTTGGAGTTAATCTGGATGAAGAGGATATATGTTCTCCAAAAAATTCCTGGGGATCCTTGGGGCATAATTTGAAAACCACTCACCTAAGTCTTTATATTAATCAATAACTTGGAGGTTAAAATAAATAGTAATCTGTACAAATTAAGAATAGCCTTTCAAGGTAACTGAAATCTCAAAATTGAACATGTCAATTATCATTTATGAATCAGCTCTGATTAGCAATTATTGAGAACTTTTGTTGATACAAAATAAGAATAGATTCATTTTGACATAAGAAGTAATAGCTGTTTAATGTTGGGCAAGATCCTTAAACTTTCTATTCCTCAACTTCTTTGTTTACAAAATCAGGACGATAGCTCATAGGTGACTGTAACAATTAGAGTTCCTGCATGTACTGTGTTTAGAATGATGACTAGCATCTAGTAAGCAGTCAATAAATGGTACCTATTTAAAAAAAGATGTCATCCCTTGCAACCGTGTTTCCTTCTAAGGGCATAGTAGATACCATGAATAGTTCTAGTAAATTACTCTAATAAATCTAACTTATCTATTCTACAAAGCCTGGCTTTAACTTATCACATATACTTTTAGTTAATTTACACAATTTTTACAACAATTTTGTTAAATTCTTCTACTGCTTTTAGGCACTATGTTCCCTGTAAAGTAGATGATGAAGTCAAAGTTATTGTCCTTAAGGGTTCACTGTACAAAAAAACCCATTTGTTAAACACATTAAAATCTACAAAATATTTTCACATTAAGAAGTTCACACTGAGTATAAATAGCCTATTTTACAAAATATGAATAAAATCATAATTCTTATTTTACAAAAGAGGGCCCTGGGGTTAAACAACCTACCCATGGTCACAGAACTTTCAGAACTTGGGGATTTACTTTCATTAAAGGTGCATTAATACGCCATTCAAGTACTTCTTTTTTCTTTCCTTCATTCTTTCCTTCTCTCCTTTCTATCCTCTCTAAAAAATAACTTGTCAAAAGAAAAGTTTATATCGATAATCTGGATTGTTGAGACTGTCCTCATATTGAAGCCCTCCTGCCTTTGTCTGGGATGAAATGGGGCGGTGAAACCATTTATAAGTTCCAAAGGGAAAATCAAGCCAAATTGTGAAACGCCTTCCCTCCTGCTTTCAGACATATCTGAAACTCTCACTAATGTATAAGAGATCCTCTATCCAGCTCCCTACATAGGAGAACTAACACTGAGAGGCAGTTAACTAATATTTGTTGATTTTTGTTTTAATAGGAGAACTTAAAGGGAAAGAGAGTTTATAAACTTTTCCTACTCCTGAGTGTCTTCCAGTAGAGCTTGATTAAAGTAAAGATGGGGGATGAGCAGTGTACTGTCCGAAGGCTGGAGCTATGAGAAATGAAGAATCCTTCGTTCCTCCTTTACACACCTAAGCACGACACCTTTCCCCCCTGTGCTGCCACTGAACGCTCTTTCTCTCACCGATTACCTCATCTTCACGTGCTCTCTAAAGTGTTGTCCCAGTCTGGAGAGCCCGCTTGTCTCACTTTCTCAGTCTATTAAGCCATCGCCATCCTGCCATGATAAATCTACTCCCTGCCTGTTGTCTTCATAGGTCTGTTCAACGTGAGGACAGCTAACTGCCAGGAAAGTCACAGCTGACTTTCCCTTACCGCCTCCATAAATGCACTCCCTCATTAAAAAGCGATGAGTGCCTTGTGTGGCAGGCACTGGCTTCCTAAGTTTTGTTTTTTTTGTTTTGGGGGGGTTGAGAGAAACATGTGGATTGTATGAGTGCTCAAAAAGTCCTCTCTCATTCCATTATTATAAAAACCAATGAGCTTGGCAGTCCATCAAAAATTTAAACACAGAATTACCATATGATTTGGCAATTCCACTCCTAGGTATATATCCAAAAGAATTAAAAGTACAGACTTGAGGAAGTTATTTTAAATATAATAAATGACATTAATTCAAGATTTCTAAGCACGTTTTCTTTGGTCTTAATCACACACTTATTTCAAGCCCAGAACACTGTTTGCCTGCTTTTCTCTCATTAAGGTGATGACTTCACAGGCCAGCAGAGATACGTTCTCCTATATTAATGAGGAAGCTGGAGGTGTAGTGGAAAAGTATCTCCTCTGGAATTAGAAATGGCTGGGAGGAATCTGAGTTCAATTAACCTCAATAAGCATGAGTTAGTCCATTTGTAAAATGGGAACAATGCTACTTAAGTCACAGGGCTGCTCCTAGGCCTGAATGAGGGAAAATATGTAAAGCACCTTGGAGACAGATTGTCTCACATGGAGTAAGCACTTGAGCTCTTTCTCTCATCTTTACCTTGATAATTATTTCAACATCCCCACAGGAAGCATATTTTGATATTCCACCTGCCTTCCCAATTTAAATTCACATGAAAATCAGATCCCCACCCTGATGACAACGAAAACACCAGATTTCTATGCACTACAGTAAATCTCAGTAATCTGTAGCCCACAATTAATTGTTCTGCATTAAAAATGGAGGGGGCACATGCTTACACAGGTAGCAATATGCCTCTGCTTTGCTCCCAATACACTATGTAGTAAAACCAGTCTCATCACTTTATGGTACATGAGATATAATTTGTCTTTACTGAAAACGTTTCATCAGCGACTGACGAGCAGACCCAAAGATCTATCCTGAGGGACACTTAGGATTAAGAGATATAGAAAAAAAATGAGAATATGAAAAAATATATCTGATTTCTTGACCAACGATTTAAATTCTTTAAGAAACAATATAACGAATAAATTCAAATCAGTAACCAACCATGGGTCATACGGGTATTTAAAACTAAAAAGTAACATTATGAATAACCTTAAAATGTATTTCTGCAGCAACTAAAATCCATGTATCAGAAGTAATTATTTACATAAATAAGGTAGGGAAAAGTATTCAAATAAATTTAGAAGAACATGATATAATAGAGAAGTTTCAATATCTAATAACCAATTTAAATCAATAGAGAGTTGTCAAAGGGTATGTTGTTAGTAATATTAATATTATACAGTTAAAATTAGACCATCGGTATTTGAAAGTAAACTGGGAAAAGAGAAAACTATTAGGAGACCAAAATCTAACTAATTTTAAAGTCAGGTAAGACATACCTGATGATTATATACCTTTCAAAACTTTCCTTTTCTTTCTTATATCATAAACATATAATTTCTTACTACTTATAACAAAAGAGAAAGATGAAAACTACCTACTTCTACTTTTTAAAAGCATTTTTTAAAGCTAATAATGGCATATACGTAGGTATTATGTAGTAGCATATATTTAACTCATGCATGTTGATATAATATTTCCATTTTATACTTCAGGAGCACAAATTTAGATGAATAGCAGGAAAAAAATGTATCACAATGATTTAATTCTTAATTTGCTGTCAAAGTGAGTTTGAAGGAGAAAATGACTTAATAGCAAAGCAGAGTAAGAGCAGGTGAATCAGTGTTATAAACATAACACCAATTTGATCTTCCCAAAGCCTTTGAAGACTAAAACAAATTTAACAAAGGGAAAAAAGTGAACAATGATCATACTGTTAGCTAATAATGATTCTTATTTGAAATGTAATAAAAGCATTAAAATTCCAAATCAAGGTATCTGACAGTCAACCTTCCCCACCTTAAAGGGGTGATGGGAATATGACTCAATCTTGATGGGAACAGAACCAAATTTCTAGACGGAGAGATTGAGGTAAATGTTCATTTCAAATTATCTCCAAATAAGATTACACATTACAAAGTACTGGTTTAATGACGTTTTATATCAAGTTCACTTGTGAACAAAATTTTGAATTTGTTTTAACTTGTAACAGCTATTTTGTAATTTTTTGAAAGTTTTGGTTTTGTTTTAAACATGCCTGCCCCATAGACTGGGAAGCTATTTTTCAATGTTCTACATGTACGAGATCATTTGTTTACTAAGGAGCTTTTGAAAGGAAACACCAATGGCTGGATTTCCTAAATCTTTAAGCCCTAGACCCGGAGGTATGGAAAGTGGCTGGAGAGCTTTGCACTGGAGAAGGAGCGTTTCCAGGCAACCTCGCACAGTTGAGCAGCCAGGAGCAACTGAAACAATGGCTGCCACTGGCAGAGATCCATTAAAGGGGAGTCTACAGAAATACACTGAGTGTGTGTTTATCCTTTCTTCTAAAAAACACACACCTGCATGGTTTAAATATGGGCTAGAGTAAATAATAAAGAGAAAAAATACTGGAGAAACAAGTCTAGAGAAAATCAGTATATTCTCCATGTTCTTTTAATGAGTATCAATTCCATGGACACTATTTCTGAGATGTTAACCTATCTGTGTGAATAAATGATTCACCTCTTTCTTAGTTGTCAATCCATATGTTGAACACAGCATGTTTGACTCCATATTACAATGCACCAGTACATAGCAAGGTGATCTAATCTTGTACCACTGGTAACCTCAATTTTAGTTTGAAATGGAAACACCCTAAATTAAAATTGATGATAATTAAATGATATCTTGTTTGGGGATGTTTGGCTGGGATGGAGAGGGAGATGGAGTAGAATAAAAGAAGGTCACATGTAGCCTTTCTCTAATCTTCTGTAGAATCATCCATCTTAGAAATCCAAGTGTGGAGACTCCAAGTTTTAAATACTCATACGTCTTCCTATGTAAGCTTTTGTTCTAACATCAGTTACTTATGTTCCATTTAATGATCTCAAATTTCTGAACTGCACTTCAAAATCAAATGTCCATTAAAAACAGAGACTGAATAATAAAAAGATCCATATAGCTTTGTAATCATTTAGCTGGGTTCCTATGTAACAATATTATTTATAGGGTTACTTGATCTGTGTATTTCAAACATAAATAGATTTCTTATAATGCTGGTTCTGTAAATGCCTCCATTCTGTCAATCAAATGTATATATTGGGCTTATAAATTATGATATAGGATGGCCAAAAAATAATAGTAAAACAATGAAAGTAAACTCTTATCATTTGTTGGATATTTAGGGAAAATTTTGAATTTCATAACACTCAGAGATATGCATAAGATAATTTCTTAGAATTGTTCACTCTCTTGACTATTTATGGGTAGAAGTCACTCTGAAAAGACCACCTGGAATATTAGAAAACTGTAAAGTTTAGACTTCACGAAAAAGCATGGGATATACACTCTTCTTAGAGTTAATATGTATTATGAATTCAAAGGTTTCATTTCATATATGCTTTATATAAGGATCACCTGCATTTATTGTGAACATCAGCATTTAAAACAAAGATGTTCTTAAGTAAACGTGGTTTTTGTTTGTTTGTTTTTTAAATGTCATCTGTCATGAACACACACCTTGCAACTAAAAACAACAGCAGCATATTCTTTTGGAGAGAATTCTATAAATGGAAATATGAGTAGTAATTAAACACATCATTTTTTTTTCATTAAATGAAATAAACCTTCTGTCAAGCTCTAATAAATTCAGAAAACCCTCAAAGGCACAAATTACCCTGCTTCAATGGCTTTGTAGTAAAAGAAATCTATAGAAGCAGGATCAATTTACAGGCCATGGTCAAAGCTTTATCTGTTTACCAGTAGAGTAGGTGCTAAGCAGTATGATTTAATATCTATTCAACTGGAAGAAATGCATTCCACATTGAAGCTATGTGCAAGGTTGATAATTACATACCTGTTGCCATGGCAATTTTGGAAGCTGCAGTGGATATTATTAAATATCCAAACCAATAAAATCACCTTACCAAAACTTGATAACTTTAATCAAGTCAAAAATTAGGAAAAAGTCTTTCCAATTATTTTAAACAATAATAGATAAAATGAGAAAAAGTGAGAACATATAAGATGCTATTCTTTCTTACTCTTGCTATATTTTCTCTCTCTCAAGCACACACACATGCACGTGCAGGTTTTTTAAAACTTTTTTTTCTTTAAAATTCTGACAGTAATTGTATTAATTCTGTTATCATATTTCAGCAGATGGTGTCAATATGTAATTAGATTTGGTAGGCTTTAGTCACTGAGATCAATTTCTATAGTTTCCTCTACCATTTAACCATTGCAATTGTTTGCAAACCCTACTTAATAAAGAGTAAAGACATTTACAGCATGCTGTGCTCATTCATGCCAAAATATTAGTAGGCTTTTTTCTTTTTTTTTTTTTAAGCCATACAAGGTAGCTCCATGCACCTTTCCAAGTACATGTCACGAAGTAAAGGTTTTACGTATTTTTGTTTAAAACAGTCCCCAAAACTTTGGAACATTTTAGTGCCCTTAAAAATGTGCATGATGATTGCACAGTTGGATGAGAATTGTGTGCCCTTGGTCATCCCATCAGTTCGGGACCCAGATTAGGGCTGTCAGGCTGTGTCAGGGCTGTGGTGAGCGCTCTCACCAGAGCTCCTTTAATCCTCCAAGGTTTTCTCAAATGTCACAGCCATCTGGAGGAAAAGGAGCTTTCCCGCTGGGCTCCACTGACCACAAATTACTTTCTAAAGAGGAAGACAACAATGGAAAACAGTTAATAAATATTTGATTTTTTTTTCCAGAAAGGGGAGGTGAAACTACCTTTCCATCTTAATTTAGCATTCAATGCTGTTATACAATATACAGGGACATACAATGAGAAAATAGTGCCTGCCTGGTATTTAATTCGAAAGCAAATGAAAAAAAATTCACTACAAAATTAAAGAAATATTTGAGAGGATATTTGAGTGGCTAATGTAGTGCTCACTTTTCTCTGCAGTTTGTTCTGGGTGTAGAAAAACTAACCATTTTACCCGATGCAAGCAGCATGATTATTTATTTTTTTACATTTATTTTTTTTGACATTTGATGTTACTTTATATTAGTTTCAGGTGTACACGCATGCTTATGTTTAAGATATGAAAAGTATGCATTATTCTGTGGCCCCACCTACTTCCAAAATTGAACGTGCTGTGTTACCAAAATCTCAGTAACTTGAGTTTAGAACAAGCTAAAGTTCAGAGCAACGTTTCTTGAGACTCCCCACTGCAAGTTCTAAGACGAAATCTGGTTCTAGTCCTCATTTAAGGATATAACTGTAATCTAAGGAAAGTCACTTCCTCGTCTGGCATTAGGAAGACTGGGAAACCAGCTGCGCCGTCTCCTGTAAGGGACACTGCAGCTGCACTCAGGACCCAGAAGGGTCTCGTGGCCTTACCTGCGCTCTCCACATCCAAGGACAACTGTCCACGATAGGGCTGTCAAATGTTGTGTATACAGTGTGGTAAATGATGCATCTGCCTTCTCTAAGCAAAAACGCTGCTATTGGAAATCATTAAATGTTCTGCATTGTTCGCACTGGGTCCTGCCTTCGTGGTTTTGTAATTTTAAAAAAGTTTTTTATAATACGTCTGGATAGAGCTGAAAGCATTATTATATCACAAAGAAGCTGTGTACTATTGCCATTATACTTGCTTTGTTAAGGATACCTTTTGAAAGGGTTTCTTTATGTTCAGAATAAAATAACTGAGTTATGCATTCATCTTACAATTTCATCACACTTTAAAGTTAAGTTTGGTTTTCTTTCCTATAAAGTTAAAACCTTCATTTTCCTGAAGGCCTAAACGTTCACCTTTGCCAAGTGTGAATTCTCTGTCAGAAAACATGTATATCTACACCTGCCACACATGCATCCCAAATTTGAATTAGTACAAACCTAGTTTTCCCACTGCAGCACCTGTAGTAAAAAAAAATACACGGACGGCTGAGTGGCGCGATGGTTAAGAGCTGGCTTGGAATGCCAGAGGGCCCGGGTTTGGATCCCACATGAAGGCCAGTGACACTGCCCTCCACAGCTAAGATGCTGAACAACAGCTCAACCTGGAGCTGGGCTGCTGTGAGTCGCCGGCGATGGCGTAGGCTGCAGCCCCTGCTGCAGTGGGTTGCCATGGGCTACCGTGTGCAGCCAGCAGCCAGCGTGAGCGGCCAGCAGCTGCCGGGAGCGGCCGTCCAGAAGCCGGTGAATGATCTGCCTCGCCCGGGGAAGAGCGCAATGATGGTGTCAACTTGGGCCAGTGAAGCAACATCCTCTACAACTAGACTGAAGAACAAAACGACAGCAACTTGTCTGTTCCCCTTCCCCCAATTCCCCAGCACTGTTCCCAACCCCCAATTCCTCAATTAAAAAAAAAAGTCTTTAAAAAAACAACAACAACAAAAAAATACACACAAGATCTCATCTAGAACGGAGACGAGCCGTGATAAACTCTGGGGGCCCCTTTGATGTTTCTCCCTGCACTGTGACACTCAAGTGGCATCTACTGATTATACAACAGCACATTGTATAAAGGTATTTAGCACATCCTATTTTTTTCTGTATCACTGTAAATTCATTGACTGAAACAAATATTTTTTTTAAAAGACCAAACATTCAAAGTCTGCCATGAAATTAACATGCAAGAACTAGAAAATGAGAAGGTCCATGTGAATGGTCCCTTTCCAACAGCCAAAATATTGTGTACTATTTACCCAAATTGACATATTGGTATGTCCAACATCTCTAGGCTTGGTGATAAATATTTAACATGCATTAACAAACTGTTCTACCTTTTAAGTAATCGGGGTGCAATACATCTTAACTGCTAATAATCAACACCAGAGAAATGATGACAAAACATCGGTGAAAACCTGGGCATAAAATACATGAACCAGGGCTGTTATATTAAGAAAGGAAGGAAAAGGGCCGGCCGAGTGGCTCAGTTGGTTAAGAGCTCACTCAAAAGTGCGAGCTCTGAGCAACAGCGGTTCGAGTCCCGCCCAAGCTGAGCTGCCACCAGGTGGCAGGATGGCTCAGCAAAAAAAAAAAAAAAAAGGAAGGAAATGTGAGATGTGGCTTCTATTCCACCCCACGTGCAGGAGTGACAGGTCAGCCGGTGATGAGGTGTGTTCTGATGACGAAGGTGATGGTTTTAAGTTCAGCAAGTGCCTCGGTAAGTACTGTTAAACACAGTCGCTCTGTCAATCCCTGCAAAACGTGGAGGAAAACGACTGGACCAAAGGGGAGCCACACACACAGAGGAATACCGCGTCACCGTTTCGCCAGCAGGATCTGAGAATCTATCAAACAAGCAACAGATGCAAGGTTATTCTTGTTCTCTAAAAGAAATTCAAATAGCTGCGTGATTTAAAACAAAAACAAAACAAAACAAAAGAAACACAGATGGAACCCAGGCATGTGACTGTCACATGTCAGTCATGGATAGATGCTGAGGCAAGAACTAAGAAAAAATAGTAAGAGCCCCCATCAGGCAGACAATCATCAAAACGCAAACTACATTATCATTTATGGAGCTCAGCGGACATTCAGGGTCACAAACAAACTCAGTGGCCAAGGCAGGAACATTTTTCACCACCTCATTAGAGCACCACTGTTTATGTGACGTGGGAACTTCTCAGAGACACGCATTCCTCACTCATGTCCTAAAATATCACAGCCTCGAAACGACATGGCCCAGCCAAGCTATGTTTATGCCATTTAAGAAACAAACGACATCAAACTTCAAAAATAAATATGTACAGAGATCTTGTTTCAAAGCCTACTATAAACAGCTGTCAGTGTTGTGCTAATACTCCCCAATAGTTTATCTGCAGTATTAAAGGATACTACAAAGAGAACCTAACAGAAAAAAAAAATAAGCAGTCTACATGCTGCTTTGATAAATACAGTTGAAATTATTTGGACAGTCAAAAAAAAAAAACTGAACACAGTATTTCTGTAGTAACTGAATCACCGTTAGTAGCTTTCACTTTTTAATTAAAAATTAAATATTCATATAACAATAAGCTTACTTAGTATTTTCAATATATTTTATTTTCTGGACGATGGGAAGAGTTTGTAACAGAGGTAATTCTGCACAGGCAGTAGGCGTGACAGCTTCAAGAGATGATGAGTAATGTTATGAGATGAGGGGCAGTGTTATAATGATGATATAATGACAACCCATTATATTTCATACATGAACTCGGGAGACAGAAACATTATTGACTCTAGGAAAATGAAACTTACACGTGTTTTGGGAAATCTACAGGTTCCAGAATACATTGAAGTTATGTTAGAAACCAGGCTAGAGGATACTGACCCCACACCATTAAAACAACAAATGAGCAAAGAGGAAAACATAATCGATGAGAAATTACTTTATCAACTACTTTAAGGTTTTAAAAAATTACTTCAAGATCAAAAGCTTGCTGTGTTCTGTCCTTATCAATTAAGCTGTGTTACACATGGCTAAGTTTAAAGGGACAAAGTCTATAACTTCAGAAGGTTTACAACTTAAATGAGAAATATATGATGCCCACCTCTAAGTTATTTATGCTGATATCTGAATAATCCAGAGTTTAGAAGACAAAAAAAAATCACTGTTTTTGCAGTTTATTTTAAATACAAATTCAAACATAAAATGCAAATACTGAGATGAGCTACTCCATGAAGGACGTTCATTAGACAAATTTAGGACCCAAATGATCAAACAGTAAAATACAAAATGTGATCAAAACATATGGTGAACGTTAAAATTAACATTAGATGTGTGACACGGTGTGTGACATGGAGCCTTTCTTTCATAATAAAAAACTATGGTGAATGCTGCTGCCAAGTGCCATCCAACGAAAGGCAGGGATCTTCAATATAGGAAGTGGCGCATCAAACCTTAGTAACAGTGTGGGACAAGTTTCAACTTGTTCGGTGCAGTCAGTGGAGTGTGAGCTATGGTTGAGAGAAGGTGTGTTTTAAAGTGTGCTATATGTCATCCTCCATTGTTACAATACTCCATGTCACACATCACTATTGGTATACGACAATTTCTGTCAAATAAAAACATTACGGTGTGTCCTCATCCACTTTATTTATCGGACCAGGCACTGTGCGACTTTTGGCTCTTTCCCCAAATCAAAACAATTCAGGACATCGAGGCAGCCATGACAGCGCAACTAAAGATACTCACAAAAGAGGATTTCCAGAACTGCCTCAGAAAGTGGCAAGAATGATGGGATAAATGTGTTGGAAGCAAGGGGGAGTATTTTGAGGGGGATTGATGGCAATGTGTCTTTTACTGTAGTATTTTAAAAATTTATTTAAACATTCACCGTATTGTTTGATCGCACCTCGTAGTGTTCTGTGAAGCTGTGTGGTAGCCGAGTAGACATGAGCCATTCTTTTCTTGAGACGGGGAGATGGACGGTACCAGCCTAGAAGTCTTTGGGCCAAGATGCAGACCTCTATGCTGAGATGGCCCACCTGCCCAGCCTTCTTACCTAAACACAGCCCATAGAGCCAACAATTGATTCTCCATTTCTATATAGATGTCTAATCTGAAATATAAAATTTCTAAGACCATGGTTCCCAAACTACACGAAGGTAACTTAGGGAATTCACAGAGGCGCTCATGACATTTTAAAATTTCTAGAGAAACACAGTGATACTGAACATCTGTTGGAGACCACACCAAAATTAACTTAAGGCAGTTCACTGCCCCAAGAAATACGGTGCTCAGACTACATTCCTTTCGATGACATCATACCTGTGTAAAGCTGGGATTTAGGGATTGCTGTTAGAAAAAAGGGGAATTACTACCCCCAAATCAATGTAGAACAGGAAATGAGGGTGGCAAAATCCAATTTTAACCTGAGGTCAAGAAGTCGTGTGGAGCCCGGCAGGTGCACACATCTTCTTAGGGAATAAAATATTATGTTTCTTTCCAGTTATATGTATTATTTTATCATGCAGCTACTTAATGGTTAGGACATAAATCTTATTAAAGTTGTTTGCACTTAACTACTTAATAAACAGAACTCTAGTAAGTCGTTAGAACATAAATTCTTATTAAGTTGTTGGCCCTAACTTCCGAATAAACTAACTGCTGGGTATTTCTTTTGGACTAAGTCACCATGAAAAAATTCCTAAGAAATCAAGAACATTTGGAAACTTCTGGTACACATCCAACCACTGTATAGAGTAGAAATCTAATCACATTTTCAGTTCCATCCTGACTTTCCCCTCAGGAATAGCATACTTTCCCTGTGCTCAGTTCAAGCACTTCAGGTGAAGTTGACTTTACTTCTGATTTTAGGAACAGCCAAGCTCGGGCCAGGCTAACGGGGACGTCACAGTCCCCTCATCACCGTGATTTGCTCAGGAGCAGACATCTGACTTCACTGGAGCCAATGCAATGCCACGAGACTTTTCACTGGGACTGTTAGGAAACAGACAAGTACTTTATTTCTACCAAACTTGAACCTGGGAGGATGAGCTACTAGAGGCACAGAAGGCCACTGTGTGAAGCCAGGAAGAGAAACCAACTAGGAAGGTCAAAGCTGGAGAGGAAGAGAAAGCAAGTCCTAATGGCAGGGACGAAGCACCCATATCCCAGTCACCTACGACCGCATCTTCAACATCACAAGTCATTACCTTATTCTCCCAGCACCCAGCATAATGGTTGCCATTTAAAACCTGGCTACCCACAATACTGTCCACAAACTAGAATCATCTGGAAGCTTGTAAGAAATGGAGACTCTTGGGCGTCATCCAAACCTACTATATCAAAAGGTGCATTTTAACAAGTCATTAGATGCACATGAAAGTTTGCAAAGTCGTGAATTAGAAAAAAAACAATAAAAGTTCATAAATGAATTCATTGTTTTAAAGTCACCACTGGCACAATTTTGGTTCATGACAGCAATGTTCTTGATTGGAATACACCATAGCATCTTTAAAAACACTAGTGCCTGCTCAAATCCAATGTTCAAATTCTAACAGTAATAGTTTGGGGTTTTTTTTCCCTAAAATATAGGTCTTTTCATGAAATGTTATTGTTTAATATCCTTCCATAGCTCCCCAGAGGCTTCGAGAATAAAGTCAAAGCTCATTAGGAGAGTACAGAAAGACTCCACAGTCAAACCCTGACTCTCTACAGATTCACTTCCCTTCATTCTATCCTTTTACATCAGTTACGCCTGCCGTATCACACAACCTGTAGTTATCATACTCTGCTTCATCTCTATGAGCCATTCATTCTCTTTAGAAGTCCTCTGCATTCCCAGCTTTGCTCACCCCACTCTCTCCCATTCTATTCCAGTTGCCTTATTTATCCTAAGAGAATCAGAGTCTAGCAAAATAGGAAATATTGCGTTGTCAGAAAAGTCATGACGTATTGTGTCTATGTTTTTCAAAGGTCATTTATTTATATAAAGAACAAAGATCAATCAATGATATATTGCCCGTTTTGTTCGATAACCTTTTGCCATCTTTTAGTGAGCTTCATAATTCCTCGTTCATAGAAGGACCTGTCTTTATTTGTGAAAAACTGAACAAGGTGCTGATTTACAGCCTCATCTAAATTGAACATTATACCACAAAAGGAGTTTTGAAAAGAGCGAAACAAGTGGAAGTCTGATGGCGCAAGGTCAGGCGAGTATGGTGGGTGTGGCAACACATCCCATCCAAGCTCCAATAATTTCTGACGGGTGATCAAACTTGTGTGTGGTCTCGCATTGTCACAATGGAGCACAACTCCTTTAAAACTAAAAAGGTCTGGATGTGTCTCGATGATGGATTCATTCAAACTGTCCAATTGCTGACAGTACACATTCGAATTGATTGTTTGGTTCCTTGGTAGGAACTCGAAAAACACAACACCTTTAAAATCCCACCACACTGAGAGCATAACCTTCCTCTGATGAATGTCTGCTTTCAATGTCATTTGAGGCGAATCGCCACGTTGGGACCAAGACCGTTTGTGCACCACATTGTTGTAAACAATCCACTTCTCCTCACCAGTTATCAGTTGCTTCAAAAAAGGATTGGTTTCCTCATGTTTAATGAGAATATTGCAGATGTTTATATGTGCCGTCAAACGAACTTCTTTGAGTTCATGCGGAACCCAAATATCAAGCTTGCTTACATATCCCAGCTTCTTCAGGTGGTCATGATCGCTTGAATGATGAATGTTCAATGTCTCTGCAATCTCTCATGACGTGTAATATGGATTTGACTCAATCAATGCCTTTATTTTGTCGTCATCAGTGGGTCTCCCTGACCAAGGAGGGTCGTTGAGATCAAAATCACCAGCACGGAATTTCGTGAACCATCATTGACACTGACGTTCTTGTAGAGCAGTGTCACTGTAAACTGTATGCAACTTTTCACAAGCTTGACATATGTCCTCCCTTTATGGAAGTAAAACAGTAAAATATGGCAAAAATGCAGTTTGGTCTTCCATTTTCAACTTGTAAATCTCCAAAACTCAACCAAATCGCTCATTTTTTTTTTAGAATGAAGCTAGAACTGTCAGCTGTCAAATGACATAGCAATAACATAGATGCGAATGACTCTAGTACCTCTAAAAATGAACTAGTGCCATCTGTCGCAAACATGTGTCATGACTTTTCCAACAACCCAATAGCACAGGCTTTGAGCTAAGCCTGTGTTTCTTGATGCAGATAGTCTACAGTTAGTCCATAGAAGTCATAGTGCTGAAGAGTTCCTGATATACTGCTACAGAAATTTGATGAATTGATGGGCATTTCATATTTTGAATCATCTTCAGCAAAGAATTTTTCTGCCTATAACGTAGTGAATACTACAAATGCAATCTTCCAAAGTCAGGCAAAAAATGCAGTCTTCTTATGTATGCACTAAAATATTTGGCAAAGTGAGCTACAGAGCTGAAATAGTATAAGGTATCATGAAAAGTATACTCGGGTTCCTAGGTTGAACAGATGTGGGCTTGAAGCCTGCCTCCCCTGCCTCACAAATATGCAGCTCTAGGATACAGCCTCTCAGTATTTTGCAAGATGTGAGTAACATCTTGCTGACACATACGTGCCATCTCCCTTCCTTTTCATTACCATATTCCTATTTGACTATTATTCTCACTAATTTTCTATTTGTTTTCCTAAAGGAGAATTCATATTTCCTAAGTATGTATTTGTTGCCATACAACTTATTGGGAGCCTTTCATATCTCAGTAAGTTTCAATTATAACAGCAATTCATAACTAGGAGTGATTTTGTTCCCCCAGAGGACATTTGGTAATGTCTGGAGACACTTTTGATGGTCAGAATTGGGGGGGTCTAATGGCATCTATGGGTAGAAGCCAGGGACGCTGATAAACATTTTAATAAACAGGAAAGCCCTTTACAAGAAAGAATTCTCTGGTCCAAAATGTCAATAAAGCCGAGGTTGAGAAACCTTGGGTTATGGGACAGAATTTGTCGGGAGACTTCTTGCTCCTAGGCGCCCCTTTCCAGGAAGCTGGCTCCGTGAAGCTAGGAGACACAGGATCAAGGGCAGTCACACAGGAAGAAGTTTATTCTGGACAAGGAAAGAGCCACAGGCCCTTAAGCCACCCCTAGAGAGTGCAGGACCTCTGCAAGGCCAAGGTCCACGCGTGCAATAGGAGGCTGGACCCGGACACCAAGTGCTGAGGCTTGGCAAATAGCCGGTGCTCTGAGACACACAGCCAACGAGCTACAGGATTTCAGGGACCTGCGGGGATTTGAACAAAAAATACATCAGCACTGACCAGGACGAACTGAAGAGAGTGGGCAGGCCATTTTTTTCTGGGTACTACCAAATACTCTCAATTCTTACAGGATCCTGGGGGATGCCACCATGACTGAGATTTAACTTCCTATCTGCTTTGTGAGATGTGGATGTAAAATCAAATTTATTGTATTTAAAAGATAGATAGTGATATTTCCTACAAATATTAGTGAAACACTATCAGTTTCCCTTATGCATTCTAGAAGCAATAGCTAATGGTGGGTGCTACCAATATAATCCCTCCCAAAATGAATCTGCCTGTATTTATACAGCATCTATTATATTCTTGGCAAGGTAGGCATTACAGGAAATAGCATTAACCATGGTTCCTTGCCTTTCAAAAATGTTGTACCTGGGGGAGAAAAAATAGCTTTCATCTATAAACAAACAAAACGAAATGAAAAGATATGAGGGAAAATAAGTTTAGGAAGCCAGGGGTTGTCAGTAGTGTCTCTTAGTCCACAGAGGTAAAGCAGGTTCAATATGATGAAAGGTTCTCATATTTGGCTAGATGGAGGTCAAGGGCGGCCATTCAGAAAATAGTTCAGTAGATCAGATGGGGTAAAACCCCTCCCTCCCCCGCCCTCCAGCCCTGGTGTCAAGAAAGGAGAGGGGGAAAGATACAAGCCATGTGTAAGGAATTTGGTAGCAGAACGGAAGGAACAAGGGAAAGCTGACTATGTACCCACTCTCCCTGCCTCAGTCAGTGGCAACAGATGGCTAGTCTATCAATTCAAAGCTTCAGAGTCCCAGGCAATGTTAACATGTTTGCTAGTAGTGTTTCAATGAAGGAGTCGGGGAGGGGGATAGCACAAAAATATTGACAAAAGACCATGAAAAGGTAGATCATACCTAAGAAAAATTTTCCAAGAATTCTTCCCACGTTGTCCTCATCAGAATGAATTCTCTCTCCCAGCAATTCCTTTACAGCAGGTTTTGTTCTTTTGTTAGCACTTATATCGCTGTCACCTTGATCAGAGGAATGTCTCCATGTGCTTGTCTACTCTGGTCTGCTAGATTGTGAGCTATGATGGCAAAAAGACCTTATGTGTCTATCTTTGCGGTTTCAAACTACATTTAAATGAAAGATACTTTGCATGGACTAGGTACTACACAAACAAAAAAGAAGATTATTGAATGAACGTCAATGCAAAATTGTAGAAGAAGTTTTACAGTTCTGATGACCAAAGCCATTATCAGAAATCGAGGGCTGACTGGTTTTCTAACATAATCATTTAGGCTTCCAATCATTACACTGTCAACCCACAGCAATGCTGTTGATCACGCCTGTTTATCCAGCACCAGAAACAGCAACTAGGACAGCTCAACAGGTTGGCTGAAGGAATGAATGAATGAATGGCTCAACTCCAATACCATAAGATACTTATTTTAAAAGGTTAAAAAAGAAAGGTACAAACAGATATACCAATATGTTTATTTCAAAGCAGCATATTCACATTTAGATCTTGGTCCTTTAAGTATCAGGCTTGTGCTAAATGGTCTAGCCTTGGTAAGTCTTTCATTATGAAATATAGCTCCGATTTATATACAGTAGAAGTCAAACTCAATGCCCACCCCTTGCAAAATCTAAAGTTATGGAGAGAATCTACGAATGGAAAATGACGTGCTGCAACCTTGCTAACACATGTGATGGGTCTCGATTATTCCTGATGTGAGGACTGAAATAAACAACACTTCCCCATATATTTCCCCATGTATAAGATGCACCCTTTTGCAAAAAATTTGGGGTCTAAAAACTGGGTGCGTCTTATACAGTGGTTGTAGATATTTTTACTTGCATTTCCCGCTTTTTCGCGCTTGTTGTCTTTGCTCTCATTGTTTCGCACTTGTTACGGGTATGTTAGGTTACATTTTGCCACGTTCTGCCCAGAAATGTCTCAGAAAAGATTTTTGTACAGTGCTGAATTCAAGTTAAAAGTGATCCAGTTTGCAAAAGTGAATGAAAATAGTGTTGCTGAATGTAAGTTTGCTCCTCCTCCAACTGAGAAAACAATCCGAGATGGGCTATGGTTGGGAGCTTTGACAGTGATGAGGAGTTGTATGAATTTTATGATGAATAAAACTTGAGTTCAATAATTTTATGTAATACATTTTTTTTCAAATTTTGGGCCCCAAAATTAAGGTACGACTTATACATGGGAGCATCTTATACATAGGGAAATACAGTAATTCTTTATTTTGTCATGTTAGCATTGAGTTATTGATTATGAAATATTGTAAAATTGACCTTCGTTTCCACTATGTCTATTGCATTTCTACTAATCAGAAAAAGGTTCATATGCAATCTACATTATTAACCACAGATTTTGGCACACAGTATTAAGCAGATGTTCATATAATTTAAAGGCACAGTGGGATGAAAACTTAAGGGAAAACGCTAATTTCCTAGAAATGTGATTAATCACTAGTAATCATAAATTGTGCACATTTCTAAAAATCATGTCCCCATCTGTCCATTTATACAAAGACATCTAGCAACTGAAACTAAACCCTGAACACTAACTATGTTCTCTGGCCTTTCTAATCTAATAGCATTACTAATCAATTTATCTTTCATTATGACTCCCAGGAATAGGAACACATTCTATGCAGTAAACCATCTGGACAAAAACATCATTTTATACAAAAAAGTTACAACATCCTGTTTGACAAAAGAAACAGAATCTAAAATCAGTACATTCACAAGTGATTAAAAAATCAGGAGTCAAAGGTACACACTGTAAAATCTACCTTACACCCAAAGAAGCTACATGTATTTCAAATACTTAGTGTGGGCATGCGATATAATTAACGAATAGTAATTAATCTCTTAAAAAAAGTATATCTATCAATAAAGAGTTCATCATTTGCTGGAGCAAAAGTGTTGTTGCTGTTATTTTTCAAACTCACACAGTTTTAGAAGGGCAGGCTGTTCAGTGCAACGTGGGGGCCTGAACACGTGCCCGGCTGTAATGGCTTCTCCCATCAAACGGTCGCTCTCAGTGGGTTCCACTATGTTAACTCTTAGGTGGATGCATCCACTCACTCCTGTCCTGCCCCAGGTTCATGTTGAATAAGGAATGATAAATGCCTCGAGGAAATTTTTCTTTCACTCTATTTGAAAACAAGTTGACTGGCACTCACAGGAAAATGTGTTTATGAAACACCACAAGTTACAGTAAACAAACAATAGGTGTTGCAGTGTAAGCAGCTTAACAGCTAGTTTACTGTCTGATTGAAGGGAAAGAAGTTGTGGAGGTCCAAATGTGGACTCTGTACTCTCTCCTTCAATTCTTTCTAACCCAATAGGGGATACAGTCTCCGTGTGTATCAAACGCGCAAGTAATTCCTTTACTTTCTCTTTGCCAAACTCTATGCTTTCGAGCAGAAGGAAAACTCCCTTCTTGCTTTATATTTTAATAGACTTTGAAAACACATCTACAAAGTGCAAGACCTTCACCATTTGGGGTACACCTAGGGACCCTTCCTTAAGACTTCTACACTGGCTGTCTTCTTTGTCCCCAGGTATCTGTAGAGCAACCGCCCTCTCCACATTCAAGTATTTGTCCTTATCTCACCTTCTTAGGTGGGCTTATGTGGCCACTGTCTGAAATCGCAACCAGCCATCCCAATCTTCCTTACTTTTTCTTTGTTTTTTTTCTCATAAAACTCATCATGTTCTAATATACTATACAATTTACTTATTAATTATTTTATTGTTTATTGTCTATCTCCTCTGGCCAGAAAGTCAGCTCCATGAGGTCAGGCATCTTTGGTTATTTTGTTCATTATTATATCCCAAGCACCCAGGAGAGAAGCAGCACTAGGAGATTTTCAATAAATATTTAGTGGACAAGATACAGATATTCTTGGTTTAAAACAGATGATAATAGATGAATAAATAGCTATAACACACAATTGAAGGTGTCAAGGGGTTTTTGGTTCTGGGGTTTTCATTTCCCCCTCTACGCCCAAGATTGGAGGAAAATGAAAGAAAGACAGGTAGAAAGGGACAAAATGAGAGAGAGAGAGAGAGAGGGAGGGAGAGAATGAATGAATAAAGGAGAAAACAGGGTTTGGGAAAAGGCTAGACTGGTGGACAAGGTGTTCAGAATATAGGCAAAGGGGATTAGCAATGACTATGTACCAATTATTAATACTTAAGGATAATTACAGCAATCTTAGATTCACTTGGTGATATGTTTGGCGTCACTGGAGCCCTAGAAAGACATATAATGGGGCCCTAGAAAGATATTAGGGCATTAGAAAGACATATAATGATGGCATACAACATAGTAAGAATCAGAAAAGTATTCCTGAACCTCAGTTAGATCTTTTTACACTGATTCCCAAGTTTTAAAAACTTGGAATCTTTAGGATAGAAATCTAAGACCCCGGCAGGAATACAAGCTTATTTCATGTTAACACCCCAGCCTGGCTTTGGACTGGGGGTTCAGATCTTGTCACTGCCTTCAAAACAATCTATACTCCAGCCACACCCAATCCGTTTTGCTATCTAAAAAAGGTAATGCCATTTCATGGCTCTTTAATTTTGCACTTGTCACGCCCTTCTTAAAATGTCCTTTGCCCCAGAGTCCACAGGAAAACCACACACACTTTCATTTGCTAGGAGTCCTTTTAAACCTTTTCTCTGAAGATTCCCCCAAGCAGCCCGGGTAGAATTAGTAACATCCCCTGTTTCCTCTGCAATCCTTGTTTGTGTGCATGTGTTGATATTAAATTCTGAGCTTCTGGAGAGCACGGAGTGTGTTCAATTACTGTTCACACCCCTGGCACTAAGTTTCTTTTTGGCTTATGCTGGCTTTTAATAAATACTTCTTGAATAAGCAAACAAGTCGACTCCTGAGAAATTGTGAAATTCCAGCTGCCTTTCAGAAAACCCGCTTCCTCCCCCACCACCCCCAAAATCAAGTCAGGTTCAGTTGCATGCTCATGTTAAAGAGTTGGTTATCTTTTCAACATTGGAAACATTTCAATCCATATGGAATGCATAACGTATGTCACTAGGTCAAAATATTCAATTAACCACAATACTTCATTTATTCATCCAGAGGAACAATAGATAACTTGGTATTTGTTCTCATAAAAAAGGGGTTGTATAAATAACAGAGGGGCCCCTCCCTGATGTCTTCAAATAATACATTCCTTCTTTTTTTTTCTGGAAAAGGTTCAGACAGTGGGCTCAGGAGTCCAATTTTCCTGAACATATGTAGCCATTATCACAAAATAAGCTTCACTGTGTGTGTCAGGAAATAATGCAAATTCACCCTGAAGCAGGCGTGCTCACTTCTATTATGTACCAGAAGACGCCACAGGAGTGCGGGACGTAAATCATGTTCGCATCTACCCTCCATATTTCTGCTTAAATGTGACGCTGGGAATACCCTGCCCCAAAGCTGACATCAAAGGGTCCGGTCCTGAATCTCTTAGGGACAGACAGCCGAACCAACTTAATTCACTCGGATATTATGGAAGGCATTTTTGTCATCAGAAAAGGAGTCACTGTGACCAAAAAATGTATTGATGGAGTAAAACTGACCATTGTAGGCTGGAGAGCACAGCAACAGATATTTAAAAACACTCACCCTCTGTAATTGTAACAGAAAGGAAGACAAATTCTTACGAGCAACCCTGTCAAGCTGTGACAGTGTAAATGAGAAAAAAAATTTAAATTTATGAGAGACTGAAAATAAATCATTTAAATACACACAAAAAAAGGCCTTACTTGCGAGTGATATCCTTGAAAAATTACCTAATAATTTATCCCAAACAAGCATCTCTATTTAGAAGAGCGGCATCTGACAGGTTTCCTGCTTTTTCCTTGGATGGACAACTAATTTATTAAACAGCTTCCAAGCAATTGCTCTGAATGTAAGGTTTTTGATCCAATAAAAAAATCTGGCATATTTAATGGCATCGTTTCTTGGGGTTTTGTTTTGTTTTGTTTCCTTTTCTTTTCTTTTAAAATATAAATTGAGTGGCACCTCTACAATTATTTTTGGTTCTTTTTAACCCAAGAGAAGCAAAGAGGAAAAGGTCAAAGTTTGACCAGTTGAGGAAAGAACATGGAAGCCATTTGCTGCCTGTGGTGATCAGCCTCTTTGCTTCTTATCCACTCAGGGATATATTAGCCTCAAAATATTTAGTAGTCCATTCTTGGTGTATGTGGAGATCTCATTATCATGTTCAGTACTGAGCTCTAGAGAGACAACTGAATTAAAATGTCAAGTTATCAGTTTCAGTCCTGACTCTACAACTAACTTCCCAGTTAATCTAGTGACAACTATTTAAACTCTTTGCCACTTAACCTGCCCTTTGTTAAAAAGTAATAATAATTATACTTACTGTTACAGTAGCTCATTGAAAGGGTTCCAATAGGACACTTTGGATTACTCTTATGAGAGAAATAGGGAAACAATTAGACCCCTGAACAAACATACGCAAAATTCTTCACAGCTTTATCAGAAGGTGAACTCAAGTAAAAAACATATAAGGCACTAAATGTGTTCAGAAGAAAATAATGTTCAAGTCCTACATGGCATCAGCGCATTTCAATTAAAGGTGCTGTGGATGTTAATGAAATGGCCACAGTGATGATGGGGGAGGGGCTAACTGGTAGAAAGTTAATGAGATGCAGGCAGCCCTGCACTGTGCTAATGAAAGAGCTCCAGCTTTGTGCAAACGTGGACATTCCTGAACGTGACCGTGGGATGAGAAGTCACACACTATCACTTTATACACCTGGCATATAAGTTGGTGGATTTGGGGCATGATAACCCCTATCCTAGACAGATCACAAAGGACATGTTTAGCTCAGCTCCCTTTTCTATCTCCTTCTACATCTGTCAGTTACGAGGTGCTTGCTGTCCATGTCACATAACCGTGCTGACTCCACCTTGAGGGATCTGAGGAGGGAAGTGAAGCAAGTCCTGCGTTCAGTGAGGCCTTGGCACTTCCTCTTCATCCTGCCTCAAATACTCCTTCCCTGATATTCATGTGCTTCTCACCTCAAATGTCACTTCTTCCGAAGGCCCGGACCTGTCTCCTCTGTCTAAAACAACATCTCCGAGCATTCCTATCTTCCTCTCTGTTTTCATTCTCTTCATAGCACTCACCACTCTTTAACGTTGTATTGTATTTGGGCACTGACTTCTCTGCATGACAGCAGGAAGCTGTCCGTGTGGTACGTCCTGCAGCTAATGTGCCTAGCACGTCGGTCCTCCACACATCATGGGAGTGAACCAATATTGGAATTCATGAATGAATGCCTAAATTATGATCACAGGCAACAGAATTTCTCAAGGTTGTAAACATAATCTGGCATATCAGTTACAGAACGACATGGTCCATAATGGATCAGTGACTGCAGGGGTGTTAAGCTGACAAGTAGGATCTGATATTAAAAGTGGGATGAGTAAACTGGGAGGGAAGGCAGCTGATAGCTCACAGGACTGCAAAAGGTAGAAGGAGATACAGGCAATCAGGGAGAATGCAGTATCCAAAGACAACGGGTGACAAGACGTATCTCCACCAGCTTAGTTAGTCTGCGATTGTGTGTTTATTGTCCTCTAACTCTGTTTTCTAGACCACCGTGCTCCTGGTCCACTCTTTCCACCTCCACAGTGGGGATTTCTGGTTTTTCTTTCTGTAAATGGAAGTAGTCCCTGTAGTGTAGTAGCCTCAAGCTCATCCTCATTAATCACTTCATTGTAACTCCATGCAAATCAATGGCTTGTTAGCACTATTTCTTATATAACATATAAACTTCTGAGTTCTCTCATTCTTTTATCAAGCCAATCCCAATGAACCTCGAAAACACAGCTGAATAATATTTCAAAAACTACAACTAATTAAGTCAACCGGCACCAATCTTTGGAACAGGTACCTATTTCTTCCTACCTATTAAGCAACATTCCCAAGTAAATGCAACTGACAAAAGTTTTTAACTAGTTGCTCATCAAGTTCTCTTCTAAATTCATTCTTCATAATGTTTTCTCCTACATGATCACTACCCAACACATGAAATAAAAAACAATACAGCACCGTGTACTGGACCTGTATTCTTTTTCAAAACAAGTTCACAAAAGAACTTTCTATAGCTCAAAGCTTGAAACAAACACCGAAAAATCAATTTCTTGGCAACTTCAATTGGCCAAAGCATCTTTTCTCTGTCCTATGCAGCAATAGAGGACTACAGAGAAACATCTATCAGCGAACACATTCTGAGAACAGGCTACACTCTTGGTTAGGATTCACTTGGAACAAGTGAAGTTTCTGGGCTGCTGGAATGTGACTGGCAGAGCAAACGGCAGTGTTCAAAAGTCAGTCTGTTCTCCATGAAGGAAGAGGTGAAAAACATGCCGCCACCCAATGATTTCAGGACTAGTGCTTACAGAATGGTTCAGGGGCACATTTTGGAGTCGAAGTAAGAAGATGAACTTTATCTTCAGGTTTACTGCACCCAAAGTTTACCAGCTTTCATTTTAAATCAGTGTGAATAAGGAGAGTCTCCTCTAAACACTTTTTTTGTTTTAAATAAAATGGCAATGTCTAAAAGTCATGAAATAATTTTATAACTGGAAACTTACAGATACTCAAATAAACTGACATTTTCAAAAAATAGAAGTATCGATTAAGAAATATTTTGGGGGAGATATTATTTCATATCTTTGAAAAGCAGGAAAGAATACTTATGTAAGAACTTGCTTTACACTATATTTTCCCTTTCCTGTCCAAAACACGTCCCATGAAAAACCTCGTACCACTTATAGAATGGGAGAGTCAGAACCTCTGAAAATGCACTAGTCAAATAAAGCAAGAAAACTAATGGCAAAAAGGATCAAACTTAACTTTCTCAGAACTCTGAAAATTAAGTGAAGGCTTGCAACAATCTCAGAACTTCTTTAAAAACCACTAGCTGAAATGTAATGAAAGTAGCACTATCTGTAATGTCTTCACTTGCCTATGACTACATGCATATCCCTCTCCCCAGCACCATGGAAGGCTGGAAACCTGCCTTACAAGAATGGTAGCTGTGGAAAACAGCAGCTCCAACGCTCAAGAACAAGACAAAAAATGTCGCTGTTGCCACTTCTCTTGAATATTGTACTGAAGGTGTTTGCTAGAGCAACATGGCAAGAAAAACGATATACAAAATAAAATCCAGGTTGGAAAGAAGTAAAACTACTTCTATTTACAGATAAAATTGTCTGATACGTAGAAAATCCTACAGAGCACACACAAACCCAATTAGACCTAATAAATTAATTCAGCCAGGTTGCAGGTACAAGATCAATATACAAAAATCGACTCTATTTCTGAACACTAGCAATGAAAAATCTAAACTGAAATTGAGAAAACGATTTCATTTACAATAGTATTACAATGACCAAAAAGCTTAGGAATAAGTTTAACAAGAGACGAGAAAAATTTATTTGCTGAAAATAATGAAACATTCATTGAAAGAAAGTACAAGACACCTAACTAAATGAAAAGATAGCCCATGTCTGTGGATCAGAAGACTTAATGTTATTATCAAATTCCCTAATTAATCTACAGATTCAACACAATCCTCATCAAAATCCCAGATGCCATTTTTTTGGAGAAACTGACAAGCTGATCCTAAAATTCATGTGGACATACAATGGATGGAGAATATATAAAATAACCTTGAAAAAGAAAAATAAAGTTAGAAGACACACTTTCCGATTTCAAGCTGACTTACAAAGCTACAAAAAGCAAGACAATGTGGTTTGTATCTATATTGTACAGAACTGAAAGTCCAGAAATGAAACCTTATGTTTTGGGGCAATTGACTTCAACAAGGATCCAAGACAATTAAGTTGTAAAATATAACCTTTTTAACAAATGATGCTGGAATAACTTGCTATCCACATGCAGAGAAATAAAGCTGGACCCCTATCTCCCACCATAAACAAAAATTAACTCTAAATGGATCATAGACTTATATGTAAGAGCTGAAAATGTATAAATCTTAGCAGATATGTAGGAGTAAATCTTTCGACCTTGGATTAGGTAATGGTTTCTTATGTATGACAATAAAAATACAAGCAACAACAACAAAAAGATAAATTGGACTACATCTAAATTAAAAACACATGTCCTACAAAATATGCTCTCAATAAAATGAAAGGATAGCACACCAAATGGGAGAAAATATTTGTAAATGATATAACTGATAAGGGACTTGTATCCGTAATAAAGAAACAACACAATAATAAAAAGGAAAATAACCCAATTGAAAAATGGAAAAAAAAAAGATTTGCATAGACATTTCTCAAAACAAAACAAAAAAATATACAGAAGACCAATAATTACATGAAAGATTCTCAGTATCATTAGTCCTTAGGGAAATACAAATCAAAACCACAGTGACATACAACTTCACAATGAGTAGGATGGCTAATAAAAAAAAGAGATTATAATAAGTGTTGACAAGCATGTGGATAAATAAGCATCCTCATGCATCGATGGTTGGGTTGTAACATGGCACAGCCACTTTGTAAAACAGTTTAGCAGTTCCTCAAAATGTTCAACATAGAGTTATCATGTAACCTAGTCCAGTGACTGTATTCCTAGGTACATACAAAAGAGAATTGAAAACAATGATCCAAACAAAACATGTACATGAATGTTCACTGAAGCATTATTCATAAAAACCAAAAAGAAGAAACAACCCAAATGCCCATTCACTGATGAAGGAGAAACAAAAAAATGTGGTGCATCCACACAATGGAATAGTATCTTGCAGTAAAAATAACATATTGATACATGATACACCATGGAAGAATTTTGAAAACATATGTTAAGTGAAAGAAGCCAGTCAAAAAAGGCCACATATCATATGATTCCATTGATATGCAATGTCCAGAACTGACAAGTATATGGAGGCCGAAAGTGATTGCCAGGAACATGGGGGCATAAGACTGAGAGAGGACTGCTAATGGGTCCTGGGTTTCTTGTTTGAGATGATGCTGAAGTTCTAAAATTAGAAAGTGGTGATGACGGCCCAACTCTATGAATATATTAAAACACTGAATTACACACTCTGAAAGCTGAATTATATGGTGTGTGAATTGTACCTCAACCAAGCTCTTATAGAAAAAAAAAAATCTAGCACCAAAGATTGATATAAGAAAAAAATGAATGAGCAAACTCATGAATAATCCATAGCACAGTGACAGGCATTACAGAATTCACGGGATGTTCGCTATAATTAGCTGTAATTACTGTTTGAAAACATAAATGTATTTATCATAATTGATTTGTACATTATAATGTATTCTAGAACATTTCATTTCTTTTTCAATATGAATACAATATTCTTACCCACTGCCTGACTGATTTATTCTTGTAAATCCACAATACTGCTGTAATAAATAAATATCATTTCATAGCAATAGCTGTAAAATGTACTTCATTAACTTTATATCTCAAAAGTGCTATCTTCTGACATGTTTTTTTGTCTCCAAGTAGTGCTGCATTTTTCCTGTCATCGTAATCTCCTTTCTCTATAACGTTATTTCTTATGTGAATGTATAGAAATCCATATGGAATTTTATTGAAAATTGTATATTAAAAAACATGCCTGATATCACAAAAGACACTGAGCAACAACTAAACAATCACTGCCTCTAATAATCTTTTGACAAAAATGCAGAACCAATTTACAACACAATGTCAAGTGTCCAAGAAAAAGCTAAACTTTCTTACACATCAGTGTTTCATTGTCTGCAGCAACTTTTATTTACTCGTGTTTGCTTACTTTCTTACAGGCTTGCTACAAAGACAGCTGCAACCGGAAGCCAAATTTCAATATAAGCAAGGGGACCAGGCTTGGCCCTGCGACTTTATATATGTATCCATCCTTAATTTCTGTTTCCTTGTCAAAAATTGGACTATGTGATCTGCAAGATTCTTTTAGCTCCATGGATGATGATCTGATATCTCTTCTGAATTATGACTGTTTAGTACGAGTTAATCCTCAAACCATACATACTCATTCCCACATTGACATTTTTTCTGAAGAAAGGAAGAAAACGTTCTTCCCAAAACAAAGACGCCCCCAAACCGAGCGTGAGAAGTTATATTTAATGAGTATATGCTAATAACAACTAATAACTATCTTTGGGGCTTATGTAATTGTTATGTATATAACACTCTATGCTTTCTAAGAGCTTTGAAGTGATTAATCAGTTTTTCCGTTTAAACATGCCACGAATCAGCAAGTCATTACCCTCTCTGACGTCTAGGATAGGACCCAAATGAAGAGAACAACTGATGCTATGTTATAGGTGAGTAATAATTCATAATAGTGCTAATCTAACATCAACTGCATCATCATCACTGATACATTATTTTGTCTTTCATGCTCTGCACAATTATGTTTAAGATTCCAGTGGCATTTAGAAGCCTCAAACCAACATCAAATTCTATGAGGAGAGGAGTTTGGTAGACCTCTCTGATTGCACTGCCTTCTGGAATATTGATTGATTCTAAACTAATTGAAAAGAAAAATCTATATGCCAGTTGATTTGGGGGGAAAAGAAAAAAAAAAGACACTGACCATTCAGCCACATGTGCAGAGCCAGGATTAGAGGTGCAAAATCAGAAACTTTGCAGAGCGCTGCTTAGTGTCAGTCTGTCCCTCTGGAAGACAGCCCATGGCACATCTCAGGATGGTTAGGGTGCAATGAAAAATGGCACTGTCTATGAGTGGAGTTATTTAGGAACCTAAGCACATTATCCACAGGCAAATACTTAGTACCTGTCTGCTTCTTTGCCCATGAAAACAACAAGCATCGTTCTGTCCAAGCTCTATCAAGTCAGCTCAGGCTGTACAGGAACCAGAGAGGTACTTACGGTGAAGGATTCAAAATCTGACTTTGAGAGGTATGAGCAAAATCCATTTTTCCATCCAGATACATGCTTAATCGGTCTCTTTAGATCACATATACTCTCATGGTTTTCCTAGTGTGCCAGAAGAGACTTTTGATACCATCCATCAATCCTCAGCCTAAGTGCTACCTCCATCGTGAAGGCTTCCAGACGGTATAAGCTGTTCTTCTATGCAATAAGCACACTTTGCAAATACCCCCATGAAAGCAACTCTCTTTATAAAGCAATTTTGTTATACACAATGATAAAGCATTATAATTATTTTACGATGATTACGCATCATAGATTGTAATTATATATCTTATTCCACATAAATGTTTACTATAATTCTCTTAATAATTAAATTACAAAGTTCACTTACATGTCAGTCTGTACATTTCTTGAATAAATAGTCCATGTATTTTCATCCTTGTATTCCCTTCCCTAAAATAGTGACTATTATATTGCCTGAGCACAGTGAACGCCCAATAATATTTGCTGAATGAATGAATGAATGAGTGAATGAGTAAGTGGGTGGTATCTCCAGCCTTAATCTCCTGCCTGAATGCTAAGCTATTTTCTGTCTACTGGATGGATATGTCCAAGGGCAGATATCTGGGCCCGGGCATGCACTCTTCCCCATATTCATATTCTGCCCTATTCTCCAGCTTCCATACCTTGGTTTAGCAACATCATCATGAATCAGCCAATCACTATTTCTGTGTGTCTGTCTTCCTGATATCTGTCATTCTCTTCCTCCCTTCTCCCACCCATACACTCTCTTGTTTCTGGAACACTCTTTATTTTCAGTTCAGGGCCTAGCTTAAAGTCACTTATCCATTAAAGCGTAATCATCACTCTACCACAGTCCATTTTTAGGTTGTATTTCCTGTTGAATTGTGAATTCCTTTCCCTTAGAGGCCTTAAAATGTCTTTTGTTTTGAATCTACAGTGTCCAGGAAAGGACGTAGCACATAACTGAAATCAAATAACCTTTTTTTTTTTGGATTTTTTTTCTTAAAATTCTACATATCCAAATTCAGTTTTTCAAATACGTCTTGTGTACCTCTTAGTCCATCTGATTTATTGTGGCAAAAACTGGCAGTTTGAGCTGGATAAAGATAAAAATTAGACAAGCTATAAACAGAAAATGAAGTTTATTAACTAACTTTTATGATCCTTACAGCAGATTTTTGGAGTTTGGTATTTTTCTACTTTTTCTTTAAATTTTAAAAACTAATTATTTAATATTAAAAATATTGAAAATAGTTTCCCCCTCTTTACCTAAAGGGTTTTATCCTACTTGCACTGAAAGAGCAATCATCTAGGGGTTCAGAGTACTAGGTTCAAATTCAAATGTTAGCTAGATAGTTTTAAGGGCCATTCACCCAATTCCTTCCCTTGTTTGGATAGTTTCTCATCAACAAAAGAAGTCTGCACTCTCCGTGGTGCTCACAATATATCAGCTGAAAGCTACATTTCCATTTAAACCTTTCCAACAACTGAAACAGGCATTTCACCTTGAACACCCCCCATCCTGTCTGTCTCTGGAAATCCCTAGGATAGGAGCAGGGAACCCGTAGGTTCTCCAGAACACGCTCTGATGACCGCTGCACTCTATCGAGTCCTGAGAACGCTCGGATTCTACGACTCTTTAATGTAGAATATGCTCTAAAAGCCAAATGCATCATCTTCCCTGCAGGCATTGAGATCGCTTGTGAAATTAATATGCGGCCGTAAGATTCAAATGTAAAGGTCCAAATGTGTAAATATCTTTCAGGCTAATATCACTCATTGAAAAATTTCAACACATATGAAACAGGCAACACAGGAATGGCTTTGACAAAAATCAGAGTTCCAGAATTCAAATAAGAGAAACAATGCTAATCGGGGGTTGCGAGGACAGTTGGTGACAAGTGCTGTGCAGTTTCGTATAATTTTAATTTTTGATACAGAATAAGTATGAATTATGTTTGGAACATTTATTGTTTGAATAGAAATCATAATAAGTTTTTTTATAAATGTATCACTTAGTAAAATAAGAGTTGGTTTTGCCTATTTTCCAGTGAAATAAAATAAACTGCCTTTAATTTTAAAGCACTTTAGCCTATAAACAATTAACCACTAATTACAAATACTGCTTGTCAATGCATTAAAAGGAGGAAGAAAAACAAGTAGTCAATGTTACTTCCAGTCTTAAAGTTACTAACTAAGAGCAATAAAGCTTCATTTACTCATTTTTTTAAATATATTTTTTTAGGATTTTAGGCTATTTCTTTATAGGATTTAGCTCAGCCTAGCTATTGCTATTATATGACCAAACTCATTTATACTGAATTCTGAGGTTTCATTTTATAACCAAACTAAATTAGTTTCCTGGAAAATAAATAAGTAGTTAGAGGGGGAAAGGTATCAGTCCCAATTAGTTAGACCTCTGCTGGTCCATGTTTAATGTCATAATACAATAAAATAATCTGGCAAATGTTGCTGTTAGGAACTAGCTTCATTAGGAAAGTCAAGAAAAAGCTATAGCTCTGCATGTCCTCAGCATATACTTGATAATTAAAGCCATATGCCTCCATCAATCTGGAAAGAATATGAATAATAGGAGAAGAAACAAAGAAACTAGCTTAGAAACCTGTGGTTTGAAATGGTTCAAAGTATTAATACTATCAAAACATATGCTGCGCCTCTCTAAGCTTAAATTTAAGCTTTCGATAAACAATTCTCACGTTAATTCCTAATAAAATGTTTGCTAAAACAAACATCAATATTCTATGTTTTAATCTGAGAGTCCAGGATGCAACAATTTAATGAGCATTTCTTAATACCATAGAACATTGAGCTGGGTGGTTTGGGGATAACATAAAAAGGAAAGGAAGACACAGTGTAAGTAAGAAAGAATTAAGGAATTTTCTTACTGGAGAGCCAGAATTCATGCCCCTACTTTAACAACAACAACAAAAAAAGGTTTCAGAATGCTTTCAACATGTCATACAAATAAGGGCAAATAAACAGAGGAAAAACTGAGTAGATAATTCCAAGGCGGTTTGGAATAAGACTCACTTAGAGTTCATTAAGTCTGACCAACAGAGGTTAAACCTAAGCCAGACTTTGAAAGACAAAACAGAAAGACGTGAAGTGGTTGAAAAGCAAAGCAAAGCAAAAAAAAAAAAAAAAGCAAATGCCAAGAGATGCAGGAAGAATAAAATCTCAAAGATGGAAATAAGTAAGTTGGGTAGCTATGCTTTCTGAGGTATAAAAATCCATATCAGGGTTAGTACAATTTAAGAAATTTTGGGCCTGTGACAGGATTCGAGAGTTAAGTGCCCTTGAAAACATTGGTTCGATAAAATTAGCCAAACTGAGTCATTATACATTTTGGGGGCAGCAAGAGAACTGTTTTGATGGGAAGAAAAACAGCCACAAAACCAGAAACGCTAGTGTCTTAGCAGAGCTGTTTGATGGTCAAAATGATTCCAAAATATATTTAGATAGATATCCATTAACTTTCCTTGCATGCTGAATCATCCTTAGCGTGGACTTCTCCTTACGACTGTAAATGTCAGAATATGCAGTTTAGTTTTTTAATGCTATTTATACTCCAGCTACTTCCAAAACAGATTTTTGAAGGGCACAGATAGAGTAAAATTATAAAAGAACATTATCAAAGTAAAGGAGGATGAGCAAGAAGATAGCAAGAACACTTATCTAAGAAAAGCCACTGCCATTTAACATGAAACAGGACTGGATTTCTGGAAGCCAAAGCAAACACTAAGATGAACTCTTCCACTCTTGTATTTATCCCACCACGAAGCAAATATTTATTGATACATAGCATGTATAAAATTATGGTCAAATATATGGAAAAAAATCAGCTCATCAAGAGATAGTTACCTTTTAGCTTTGAATTCCAAGAGGGATTTGTCATTTTGATATTTAAATGAGAGATATCAATCAGCATCAAAAAGAAATGGTGTCCTATATGTCAAAGTTACAAAAACTGCAAATGTTCTACATAGGATTATTGCTTAAAATACACTTTGATGAAATCTAGGGCACAATAATTGAATATTATGTAAAGGCAATGCTTTAAAATAAATAATGCAGGTACACTCCATTTTCCTAATCTGATAGAATTTGGAAGAATGTGCAACGTTCTTTAGAGCAAAATTACCAACACTACAAACGTTCTACTTGGGGCTTATAAACAAACCTTATCAAGCTGAGGGCAAAATATGTGGTGATACTTATATAACAGCACTAAACCGGTCCTGGAAGAGGCTTTCCTACCAGAGCATTGTTCTAGAATACTCTCATTAAGTTTAGGTTGTTACTTTAAACAGAAGTGAGATCAACTTGAGAGCAGTTAGAAAGCCATCTTCTACAATGGCTTTTCTTTGCACTTGGTGAAAAATAAGATAGAGGAAGAGAGGAAGAAAAGGGGGAAAGGGGCAGGGGAGTGGGGGAAGTAGGCAGGTAAGAGAGCTTAGGAAGGGGAGGAGGAGGAGGCAGAAGAAAAGGGAGGGAGGGAGGAAGGGAGGGCTTCCAGTGGCTTTTCAATTCCTGATTCCATTTCTAGGGCTTATTGAAGACGCATTTTTTCCCCCTTTGGTTACATCTTTCTACTATTTTAAAAGAGCTTATCAAAAGAAGATCCCACATCACTCTCTAGCACCAATGGAGGGAGAGCAGGGAAATACCTGGTCAGGTGAGCAGTGCCTCACCGATACAGCCCTGTGCCTCTACCTCACCTAAATAGCCCCAGTGCTCTGGGAACACAGAACTAGCCAAACGAGTGCTGTGAATGTGTGTACATGTAAGTATTTATTCTGGTCATTATTTCCAATCCTTTAAATGTTAAAGTTTTCACCCAAAGACAGAATCCATTCTCTTCTCTACCTATATACTCCCTTTGCCTACTTTTTAACTGAAAAGGCTAGGCTACTCCTGCCTGGAAAGCAAGAGATCAGAATCTTGATATAGATAAGTACTCTGGAAATCCAAGGTCATAGGTTTTTTTTTTTCAGCTGAAATCTTCTACCAAGAAAATTAAATTGTCAGTATCCCTACCCATATGGAAGATTTCTGCTATAATCTCCGTAATCTTTCCTTTTTCACAAAGAGAACAGCACGTTTAAATGCAAAGATATTTGTATCTGCAAAATGGAGATCATAAAAGTACTTACATCACAGGATCTTTATGAGGGCTGAATGACGTATTTCTATGCAAGTGCTTTGCAAACTCAGAACCATCTTTAAAATGGCACTTATCCACCTAATCCACTGATACAGATGGTCCCTGAGAGCTGGTGGTTAGAAGGTGATGCCATATTGACCAGGGGTAATAAAGAGTCCAGAGTGTTCAATACCATTAGTCTGTGTGGTCCTGAAACTTCATCTTCAAAGACAATGAAGAAGCTCTGCACTAAGGAATTGAAATGGGGCTTTGACATTGACTTTCTTTTATTAGAGTTTTTTTGGGGGCATAAGATATAAAATGTAATGATGAAGGAAAATAATGCATGATCATTCTTAAAGAAATAGTATCATTATTGAAAAAAAACACAATTGTATTTTATTTCAGAGGAGTTTTATGGAAATGAGACATAAATCTAACTATGAAGCAATGGCTGGATTACACACGCAGAAAGGGAAATGGACAACATGGTGGGCACAGCCGGCCCTGCACTCCCAAAGGGCTAACGGTGAAGGAGAGCTTCTGGGGAGAGAGGAACCCAGGAAACCACGCCTGGAATCTGATTGGCCTGTTCTGAGGAGAATGAACTTGAGTTCTTCATGCTTCGTGGACCTTCCCTCAGTGATTCCAATCCAGTGAGTGGGCATCCAAGTGTTAAACGATGTTTCTATGGATTCTCTCAGAAAGGTATCTCATCTAGGCAACTCAATCAGGTCCCACAGTCAGGGGATCACCTCCATGCATTTAGGTCCCTTGGCAACTGGGTCAGAAGCTAGTGTGAGCCAGGGCCTTGAATGGCTGGTAAAGGCATTTGGACTTATAGCTTCTCGTTTTCTACAAAGACTAGAAATGGTGCGGCCAGGGAGGAGTTTCTGGTTATTCCCAGAGAAGAGAAGTAGTGCGGGCCAGGCAGAGCGAAAGCCAGTGAAGTGGCGGATAGGAGGGACAAGGTGCAGGAAACAGCAGCAGCATTTTGGCAATTAACTGACTGTCAAATGACTCAGTCGTTTGTAGCTTGGTCTTCTCAGTAGAATTTTGGGATCATTAACAGAAACAGGAAAAGCACAAGGAGAAGCTAGTCTGGAGGAAAAGTGATACGTTTGACTTTTAGATGGGTGAGTGGAATTGCCTCAAAAACAGACAGATGGGTGTGTCTGGCACACAGTCACAGATGAAACGCCTGGAGCTTGAAATATAGGCTGGCGTGGGCTGTACAGATCTGTATGTCATGTACATAAATGTAATATTCACTACATATTAGTGAAGGAAGAGGGGAGAGAGAAAGGGAACTCAGAACAGAAGAGGAATATCCTTCCACTAATTTACAAAGACAGGGATGAAGAAGGGGGGGGTGCGGTGAAGAAAGGTAAGTGATTAAAGAGGCCATCGGATTTGGCGACAATGTGACAAGTGAACTTGTGGAACACAATATCAGCCCAGAGGCAGGGAGAAGAGTGAGTGTGTGGTGAGTGAGTGGAAGACAAGGAGAGCAAAGAAATCTTGAGGGCAAAAGGGAGAGAACAAGAGAAAAACAGGGGAGTGGGGGTGCGGGGGAGGGAAAGCGAGGCTGTGAAAAAATTGGAGAAGAGGCTGACAGGTCTAAACATGGAGGGTAAGATATAATTAGTGATTTTAAATATTATAGAAACTCTACGTGTCCAAAACAGGAGGGAAGAAAAGCGGGCTAGAGGAAAAGAGAGGAAATTCTGAGGAAAATAGAATAAATATTTCAAGAAATTAGATGAGATGCTCACCAACGTAGGAACTGAGGCCACTGCTGAGAGCAAGACGTCAAGGCTTATGGGAAAAGTCACAGGCTGCAGCTGGGTCAGGAGGCGACTCAGGGCAGGCGGCAACCAGAGTGGGGAGGGCGAGCGGAAGGAGCAGGGTCTCCGTGAGCATAAGGAAGGGGCTGCGTAGTCACGGGGAAGTGGGCAGGGTGGGTGTGGTGGTCAGCGTGGGGGATCTATCTCCTGACTTCCTAAGCTTGACGTTGACATTGGTGACAGATGAGAATGGTAATTGCTTATAAAATTGCTTTGTAATATCAATATTTTGTATTTTAAATGAAAATAATCAGTTTATATGCAACAAGACTTTCTGATATGTGTACTTGGCCATGACACCAGGCCATAGATAATTATCTATAAGAGTAATGGTAACATAATAATACAGTAGTTATGCTCAAAGTACTTTACATAGCTCAAATTAATTTCCACATGAAATCTAAGCGCTCAGTAGTATGATTACCACCCCCCCCATGTTACGCTGAAGCAGCTCAGGACTTAGAAAATCTAAGTCACTTGATTCACGTTACACAGGTAATAAATGGCAGACCAGAGATGCAAACTCAGGGCTGGATACTTCCACTGCGACATCCAGGAGTTTCATCTCTGCCTACTGAGAGGATGGCTACCGTCTTACCACTGAAAATTGATGTGCCCTGTGTGAGATCAAGAGGGAACAGAGTGAACATGCCACAGCTGGGAACAGTCGATGGTGTAAGACAGTCGCGGGACACATTCTTAAACAGGCAAACTTACATAGTCTTCTCTATGCGTATCTGCACATTTTCCCTAAGACCAGTTGATGGAAATCGTGTGTCTACACAACAGGTCAATAAGCTGACTGCTGTACATGGGGTCCACCTTCCTAAAACCAGGCATTCGGCGCGCAAGGGCCCTTTGATCACTGGTGGGGATCCTTACAGCCCCGAGGGCTCTCACAGCCCTGGGAGATTGGCTGGATCGTCAGGCCTAGCCCAGGCAGAGAAAGGAGAAACATCTCTATCAGAAAGAAGACCTTTCACACAAAGACTCTTCGAAAGTACTCCCCAAAAGGTTTTGGAATTTTTTTATTTGTTTGTTTGTTTTTAGTGCTGACCCAAAGCCCCTCAGGCTCTAAAATCAGAAAAGACGGTCCTAAAAAATAATGATTAACACAGAAACCCATTCGCAAACTCATTTCATTGTCCCTTCAACAATTTTGGCACTGTCCTAGCCCTCATGAAATTTCAGACGGGAATTCATTAAAAATCACACACACGCAAATAAAAATCAATAAAAATAAATTTAAAAACACAGACATAAATATAATTCCACACCAATTTAAGTACACATGCGTAAGTGCTATTATTATTGTTAAACTGAATTTTTTTTCCCCAAAGTAAAAAATCAAAAAGGATGCCTCCACCACCATTTTCTAAATGTAATACCTCTGCAGCTTCCCATTTCGAGGTAGATCTATAATAATGGTTAAAAGACAAGACCTGAAAAACATGAGTAATTTTGTAGTCTAAAAATCCCATCTCATTTTACCGCCTGCCTTTGAAAGCCGTTCTAGTTTTACAGAACATTTGCAAGTACAATAATATTTCTGTGCTTGCACAATGCACTGTGTCACACATTGGAAAACACAGGAACTACTTAAGAGAAATATTTAGATTGGGTCTAATTTAAATAGATAGTCCACTGGGCAAAGACTGTGTCTAATTCTATGTGAGGTACAGCACATTGCTGAATGTTGGCACTTAATAAATGTAAAATAATAACAAGTCTTTTCCCCTTTAAAGTATATAATTACATCTACCCCCTACTGTGCACCCAGCTCAGTGACAGATCTTTTGTTTATTACATCCCTCGCCCTGAAGGCGTACAGTACCGCAGTTTCACTAGGAATTGCTGTAAAGTCCTCTCCACTCCAGGCAAAACTTTAAAATATCAACAAATCCCCAAAGAACATCTTAATTTAGCCGTCCACCATCTATATTACTTAACCAAATACAGGAAACCTTTCCTCAGTCCCCAAAGTGGAATCCAAACACGGAGTGGAAATGCGTTTTCAAAGCTAGTTTGGAAATATGTCATGGAATGAAATTACTCTTTGCTAATTTACCATTTCTCTCTCCTAAAGAAACGTGTCAAGCTGCTGAGCAAAGCTCGGAAGGCTTTCTATGCAGGAAACATTTAATAGGTTCCCATGCTTGTGTTCAAAGTGTGCTATTATCCAAGTAGCCTGAACCGAGGAGGGGAAAAAAAAAAATGACTCATGTACAGCTTTATTGGAGACATTTGCACTACAATGAACTAAGCAGAGCAACAGGTCAAGTTAAAAAATATTGCAAGAAGCCACCGCGGCCAAAACCCTTTCAAGGGAAATGTTGGACAGGAAAGCACTTTCGCTGCGTTTCATCATTATTTTCTTCTAGTTTCCCGTGTTTGTATTTGAATGCTCGCACTTGAACATTAGTTGCACAATCACCTATTCTACATTTGGTATTGATGAAGCTCAACATATGCTCAGCAATTCACTGCTACTAAAATAAGAAATGCAAATTCAGCTAAGTGAGCTCCAAGTCTACGGTGAAGCTGGGCCCGGGTCCCTTTGTAGTTTCTGTCGAGTATTATCATTAGTGGAGAAGGGTTAATGGCTAAAGGCCTACGATGGTTTAAAAATTCACATTACCAAAGTAGATTACGTTGCATCTACGGAGGGGATCAACAGTGTAAGCCTACACTAAGCCATTATTGCAGAAACAAAGCTTTCATTTTAAGCCTTAGGAAACAAGCATGAAATGGACAAAAGAAAAAATGCGTCTGATGTAAGAACAAGGCCAGCACTACATGCTTTTCATCCTTACTCAGTGTTAGAGCCACGATGAATGTGCAAAAACAGACCATCCCCCCAAGAACACATCATGAAATTATAACATAGCAGCATTTTGGAAAACGTTTCATTGAGCTAGAAAGCCAACAGAAATCCTTTATTGAAATGTCTTGGTCCTTTTGTGGAGAATCAGTCATGACATGGAGACGTACATTTTTTAGGATTGTCTCACCCGTTTTTTTGTGTTTTTTTTTAAATCTTCTCATGAGAAGAAAAAGAATGATTCTGAAAAACACATTCCAGCAGCCAGCATCATGGTTTATCCTTCGGGGAAGTCATTCATTATGCACATGGGAATGTGGTAACTGAAAGCTAAACCACCCTGCTGACAGGAGCTGGGCCTGGCCTGAGGCTGGGTACATGTGTATTATATCCCACAGCAAGCCCGGGAAGTGCAGCACTGACATTCCATACTGCAGATGCAGAAACCGAGGCCTGGAATATTAAATAACTCTAAGTCACCTAATAAGGGAACTATGATTCAAACTCAGGTCTGACTGAAATGACTGCTCAGGCACCTCCCATTCCCACAGTGCCTCCCGATGACAAGACAAGTTCCTGCACATGGAACGTTCTTTTAAATAAGTTACCTGCAAAATTCTACGTGAAATTGAAGGCTCTCAGAGAAATGTTTTCCTTATAAAACTGAGCTCAACAATGAAGCATTTTTTTTCAGTGTATGTAAATTAGACCTACTATGTCATCATTAATAGTGGGTGATAGATACGGGGCAAGAAAATCTCACAAATTGTAGCATCTTAGTAAACTCAAAAAGACATGAAACTCTCCTATGTCATATAGCCATGCAAATCACCTGACACCTTCAAGTCTTCAGAATATGGCTGAGAACAGTAAAAAAAAAACAAACAACAAATAAATAACAAGTCCCCCGGAAGTCAAAACATTCTACACAGTTTGTCCTGGGAAAAGCCAAAGCATTTCACACACAAGAGAGAAAGAGCGAAGGCCTTCCCTCTGCGTCTATTAATACTTTAAACATAACTCAGCAAACCTGGTTATCTGCGTTCCTTGCTCACAATAAACTGAAAACAATGATTAGAAAATACAAAGAATTCTTACAGATAATGAAAAAGCCCAACTCTTGCCAGAAACATAGGAGAATAATGCTACCCAAAAGTACTCAGGTAATTAACAATGCATAATATACAAATGGACATTAAAGTGTGGGTAAAAATATAAAAATCATAGCAGTCACTCTGGTATCAGTAGATTTATTCCAAAGGAAGATATAATAAGAAAGAAATATAAATATATAAAAATAAGATATTTTATTATATCAAATAATTATTTTAAATGTTATATAAATATATAATTTTATATTTATTTAAAGATAAATATATAAAAATATAAATATAATAAAAGCCAGCATGTTCACAATGAGAATCCTGGCAAAAAATATCTATTACAATACTTTTTTCTGTTTAGAATTCTGGGCTTAAAGAATGGAAGTTTATTAGATGAAAATTTGTTTAGCAGCTGAGTCAAGTGAGGCTTGTTAAACTAGCATTTGAAGCCCAAGAAGTAGAATGCCATTTTATAATACATCTAAATTGTCCGTTTTATCTTAGTTATTGAGGTCTTTTTTTTACACATCTTCTGCTAGTCCATCAGCGAGATTACGCCCTTGCTTCAACTCCTTCAGTAAGTATGTATTTAAGGGTTAGAAATGGAAGGGTTTTGATGTTTGTGTCAAAGTTGATAATATGTATATATTATGTAATAAAACTTTAATCTATGTTGAAGAAAAATATTAAGTGACATAGAATTGATGACATGTTTATAACCTGCAGAACTGTAAACTCCTTGTAGGTAAAAGACTCGTGAATAAATCTTTGTTTCCCCCACAATGCTTAGCAAGCAATAAACTTTGGAAGAACTGAGTGAATGAATGCACAAAATTCATTATGCTTTGCCCAGTTTACATTTTGGGGGACTGGGAAAAACGAAAAGGAAGTGACTCTATTATGGGCTCTGTTACTATCCTTGCTTGGCTCACTTCTATTACCAGGAAAATAAAAGGCCAAACTAAGCAGGAAAATCATTTCAAAACAAAGGTACCTCACATGCAATAGTTCTCAAAGTATTATATACGTTGTGTGTGTGTGTGTGTGTGTGTGTGTG